>NW_007731431.1:132232-133253 GCF_000696425.1 Galeopterus variegatus | reverse complement strand
GTCAGCCCAAGGACGCCGAGCAAGGGAGCCCCCGACTCTGCATTTGTGTGGAGACACCTCCACTTTTGCAAAGCCCCTTCCCGACTGACAGGGACATTGGCCAGGGTGGGACCCACGTGGAGCCTGTGTGTGCTCTTGGCGACGTCCCGCTAGATCCACCAGGGACTAATCAAGGCCATCACGTCAGTTCTAGGGAAGAAACCCAAAGGGGGATCCCACAGGGCCACACAGAAGGGGGACTTTGGTGGGACGAGGGGAGCATGACGGGTCTCTTTCAGTGCTAGTTATTAGGCTTCTGGCTCTGCAAGAGTGACCTGCAGTGGTGACTGAGGTGGGCACCTGCCCTCTTCCCGGGGGCGGCTGAACTGTCACTGAGCCAGCACGCTGGTGCCTGATCACGTCCTGCTGGGGACACTGGACTTCTGGCTCAGGCGCCAGCCTCCGTGGGCTCCTTCGATCACCCCTCGGTCCCGCTCATGCTGCCGTCCACTTGCTCCAAGGCTAGAGCAGCTGCGTCCCCGCCAGAGCCCAGGCCTGTCAGCAACAGCACCTGGAGGAGGCAGAAGGAAGGAAGGCGCCTCCGAGGTGCCAGGGAAGGACGGGCAGAGGCCTGCGTGAGATGCCCAATCCCTGGGCTCCCCTCCATGTCTGCAGAGGAGACAATGGTGCCACCCCACGGGGCGAGCTGGGTGTGCAGAGCAGCTGCACCTGCCAGGCCGCCAGGACAGCAGCTACACCACCAGCCATGACGGGGACGCCACAGTGACAGGGATGACGATGAGGTGCAGCGAGGCAGGGCAGTTCTGTCCACCCCCAGAACACCCTTAAGTAAACCCAGCCAGCCCTGCAGCTCCACTCCCAAGAGCCCGCATCACCGTCCCGAGGCTGCTGTAATGACCACACTGGACGGCTCCACACGCACAAACCCTTCCTCTCTCGGTTCTGGAGGCCAGAAGTCCAGGACCCAGGTGTGGCAGGGCCGCGCTGCCTCCACAGGCTCTGGGGCAGGACCTGCTGCCTC
>NW_007731431.1:129861-131269 GCF_000696425.1 Galeopterus variegatus | reverse complement strand
TCTCTTATAAGGACACCTGCCATTGGATTTAGGGCCCATCCAGATAATCCAGGGTGACTTTGTCTGGAGACCTTTACTTACACCTACAAAGACTCTTCTTCCAAATAAGGGCACATCACGGATTCGGGAATCAGGACATGGACGTTTCTTTTGGGGGACCACCATCCATCCACTACAAACCTCAAAACTAAAACAAGATCCAGGTCCAAACTTAGAAGTACCTGGGCCTCAGAGAGGGGGTCCTCAGGGAGTCAAGCGCCCCAGCCCCCATGCAGGCTGGTGCAGACTGTTGGCTGTCACCTGCAACACCTGACTTGCTACCAGATCCCTAAGGTTGCTCGGTCATAAAACATGTGCCTGACATGCATCAGTCATACATGGCTCCGAGGCAGGTGATCCCCCGTGCCCTGTCCCCGACACTGGCCAGATGTCTGTGGTCCCCCACCTACCACTGGTTCCAGCCACTGGTCCCAAGAAGTGCTTGGCCAAGAAGACCTCTGTGGTCACACATGCCACAACATGTCAGAATGTGCCAGTATGTACCAGAACATGCCCTGCCCACACAGCTCCCTCCCAGAGCTGTGGACAATGCCTGCTGAGCCTGCTTCAGCCCAGAGCGCTCCAGGGTTGTTTGGTAGGGATCCACCATGTCTCTGCAGCAGTTGGCATCCCCGGAAGGAGCTGTCCAGTCCTCAGAAGACCCTTGGGAAACCCTGCTCTCAACCTTGGGCTGCCTGTGGAGACCCGAGTCCCGTGTCTGGGCTGGGCTTCCAGTAAACTCAACGTCAGGAGGCCCGGGCTGCATTTGCAAGGGTGGAGACCTGCAGAGTTGTGCCGGGCAGGAGCAGGTGCAAGCCCATGGTCCAGGTCAGTGTGACAGGGGCCTTGCGCATGGAAGGCGGGGGCTCACCTCGTGCCACCAGGGAGACTGGACCCTGCAGCCCGGCCCACCCTGGATGTCTACACACCCAGGCAGGACACCCGTGTCTTGATCACCCTCACTTCCATGATCACCCTGGGCATGNCACACCCAGGCAGGACACCCGTGTCTTGATCACCCTCACTTCCATGATCACCCTGGGCATGGTGGACACAGGTGAACAGGAGAGGGTGGCAGGCAGAGCTTCAGCAAGAGCCTGGTGTCACCTGTTCCTCCGCTGCCCCCTCCCAGCAGCCCCCAGAGGGAGGCATCATCCTGTGAACAGGGAGAAGGGGGCTTGGTGACATGACCGATGCCCAGCGCTTCCCCAGGGGGTCTGTGACAGTATCAGCACGCAGTTCCTCACCTCAGCAACGTGGTGCAGCCCTGCTCCGCACTGCCTAGTCCAGGGGGACGAAAAAACTCCAGTCACCAGGCAACAAGAGGCAAGGAGCCAGGGCCCGGGGGAGGGCTCAGGTGGCCTGGGGG
>NW_007731431.1:124793-129652 GCF_000696425.1 Galeopterus variegatus | reverse complement strand
GGGGGTGGGAGAAGCCGCAGCTGAGCGCGAGGGGGGAGCAGGGGCCTTGTAATACTCGGGACTGTCGATGGCAGTTTTCTGGGGCTGCCACCATAACGAGTACCCCGGGGCGGCCCGCATGGCAGAAAGGTACCTTCTCACCGTTCCAGAGGCCGGAAGTCCCCAATCCGGGCTGGTTCCTTCTGAGGCCTGAGCGAGGCCTTGGCGTTCTTGGCTTGTACGTGGTTGTCTTCTCTCTGTGTCCCTTGACATCCTCTTCCCTGGGTGTGTGTCTGTGTCCACATGCCCCTTCTTATAAGGACCCCAGTCATACTGGATTAGAGCCCACTCTAGTGACCTCTTTTCAACTTGATCTCCTCTGTGAAGACCCGTCTCCAGATGCAGTCACATTCCGAGGTCCTGGGCGTCAGGACTCCAACAGACGAATTTTGGAGAGACACAATTCAGCCTGTAACACAGTTGTAACAATTATAGCTGTCACAGGTATCTCAGTTGTCACAGGTGTCACAGTTGTCTCAGGTGTAACAGTTGTCACAGGTGTCACAGTCATAACAGTTGTCACAAGTGTCAGAGATGTCACAGATGTCTCAGTTGTCTCAGGTGTCACAGTTGTCTCAGGTGTAACAGGTGTCACAGTCATAACAGTTGTCACAAGTGTCAGAGATGTCACAGATGTCTCAGTTGTCTCAGGTGTCACAGTTGTCTCAGGTGTAACAGGTGTCACAGTCATAACAGTTGTCACAGGTGTCAGAGATGTCACAGATGTCTCAGTTGTCTCAGGTGTCATAGTTGTAACCACTGTCGCAGGTGTCACAGTTGTAGCAGTTGTCACAGGTGTCAGTTGTAACAGATGTCACAAGAGTAATAGTTATAACAGCTGTCACAGGTGTCACAGATGTCACAGCTGTCACAGGTGTCATAGTTACCTACATCTGTCCAGCTCTCCCCCAGCTCATTGTCTGTCCCTCCTGGGATGGAAGCTCCCTGAGGACTGGGGTTCTGGTCTCTTCTTTGCTGTGTCCTCAGCACTTAGACTCTGCTGCCTGGACAACAGCCACCCAGCCCATGTGGTCAATTAGGATTGGATTTAAACTTAGATTTTAAAAGTTAAAAATCTAGTTTCTCAGTTGCTCCAGCCACACTTCAAGGGCTCAGTAGTCACACACGGCCAGTGGCTGCCGCGTGGATATAGAGCAATCCCATTGATGCACAGAAGTTGCTGGGCGGCTCTGACCACAGCAACAGGGCTCAGTAAGGCCAATGGCATGAATGAATGAGTGGACGGATGACTCAGGATGAAATGATTGGGTCTCTTGTGCCATGAGGTGAGAGAGAAATAAACTTCTACTTAGTATAAGTCACTGTGGTTGGGATGTTGTCAGCAGGATCAAATCTGGTCCCATGGGGTGTGCTGGAGCATTTGGGGGCTGTCTACAGTGGCGACTGCCTGGAGAGAGGGCAGAACGTTCCCTGCAGACTGTGCGGGAAGGCCCTGTCTGCCGGGAGCGCAGCACGGACTCTGTCTCTGTCTTGGGGCCTAAGTTTGAACAGGTGGCATCAGGGTGAGCAGCTCCCACTCCTTGGGACCGGGCCCAGCCACCACCACTTCAGTCAGCTGTGCCCAGCCAGACCCACCAGCACCTCTGGGCCCTGCTGGCCACCCTTGGGCCTTCACTCGGGGCAGGAGGAAAGCACCATGTCCCTCCCCTGCCTACCCCTCCCTTCCCCTCCTCTTCTTCCTGTCTCTGTCTCTCTCTGTCCCCTCCCCTCCCCTCTTGATGAACCTACTGCCCAGAGAACCAGGCAGCGAGCCACTTGGCAAGCTCCCGCACTCCCCCACTGTGGACCGCTGCTGGCAGTAGCTGCCCGTACGACCCCCCACCCCTGCCAGCAGCCCTGCTCCGGGGCAGCGTGCACAGAGCTCGGAGCAGATGAGAGACAGATGCCAATCAGAGAAGAACGTGGACGTTGCCCAGCCCTTCTCCAGCATGGTGTGGGCACCGGGCCCTGGAGGCCAAGAAGTAGCCATGGAAGCCATGTCCCCAGGCCAGATCCTGCAGAGCGAGCAGCCGTAGACAGGGCTTTCCCTGGGAGCCCATGGGACAGCCTCACGTGGAACATGCGGCTCCTAGGACAGGGTCTGGGGGAGCCTCGGCTCTATGGCATCCCTGGAAGCACCTTCTGGAAGGCTGAGTTTTCCACAGCACAGGAAGGTGAGCCGTGGAGTGCCACAACATTCTATGACATCCCACAACATTTGGTAACATTCCTCTCAAACAAAAGGAAAGTTTACATCAGTGTACGAGTCTTAGTCCTAACCAAATACCACGGACAGGCAGCTTAAACAGTACACGTTCACTTTCTCCCAGGCCCGGAGGCTGCACGTGAGACCAAGGCGCGGCAGGGCTGGGCCTCCCCCGGCCGCCCTCCTTGGCGTGCAGACGCCGCCTCCCTGCTGTGTCCTGGTGTGGTCGTCCCTGTGCACACACCCCGGTGTCTCTTCCTCTTCTTCCTTTTTTTTTTAAGGATGACTGGTAAGGGGATCTTAACCCTTGACTTGGTGTTGTGAGCACCACACTCTCCCAAGTGAGCGAACCGGCCATCCCTATATGGGATCCGAACCCGTGGCCTTGGTGTCACCAGCACCACACTCTCCCAAGTGAGCCACGGGCCGGCCCCTCTCCCTCTTCTTACAAGGCCACAGTCCTCTGAGACAAGGGGGCCTCTTATGACTTCATTTAACCTTGATTATCTCCCTAAAGGGCCTATCTCCAGATACAGTCATTTGGGGGTCAGGACTTCATCCTATGGATTTGGGGGACACAGCTCAGTCTTCAGCAGTTGTATCACACGTGGGCTCCTGTCGATCTTCTGTGGGGTTCTCCCCGACATTGTGGCTCTGGCCAGGTGGCCAGGCGGCAGGCACCACGATGGAGGGGCAGGACCCTCCAGGCCCCACCGTCGTCTGTGCGAACAGCAGCCCCCAGCTGCAGTGGGGTCTCCTTACTGAGCCCGGCGCCGTGGCCCTGCTGCCCCCTCACAGCGTGTTCTGAGACCGGAGCCCGGAGCCCGGAGCCAGGACATAGGACTGCACCGCCCTTACCCGCAGGGGGCCAGAAGGTCCCCACCGGCCGTGAGGAGAAGTGCTGCGCTGCAGGAGAGGAAGGCCCTGGGGTGGAACGGGCATCCCCGCTTCGCTGCAGGCACGTCACGGCTGCAGGCCAGGTCCGGCCCAGAGGCGTCTTCAGTAAGGAGCGGCTCCTTGAATGAGGCCCAGGAGAGCCACGAACTTACTCCAACTTTGAAACGGTTGCACCAGCCGAGGCCTCTCACCCAACCCTGCCCGTTCTCGGTCTGAGCAGCATCGCGACAGTTTGGGGGCAGGAACTTAATCCCGGAGAGAGGAGCCGCCCGCCTCCGACCAGACAGGGTGGAGGGCAAAGGGGGGTCACACCAGGTGACCATCAGACGTAGAGGCAGGACATCTGGTGGTACCTGCCCGAAAAGTGATCCTCCAGGAAGAGCAGACCCCACAGCACTTTGTTATTTCACCACGTACAAATATTTATCATTTAACATCTGTTTTGCTTCCAGATGTACAGATGGCCCGGCTGGGGTGGGGGTGGGGTGCAGAAAACCAAAGATGGCAAGGAAGAGAGCTGGGGGCCCGAGCTGTCAGGGGCAGGCAGCAGAGCACACGGGACAGAGCCCGAACTCCCCCGTGCCATCCGCGGCCCTCTGCTGAACTTGCGCAACTGCACGATGACAAAACCAGACGCGTCTCATCTGGTCTCTGAACCGTGGAGTTTCTGTAGGTCGTGATCAGCGTACGACTGAAATGTTTGCTCAGTCCCTTAACACTGACTGCATGACACCAACAGCGGCACATCAGCACCTCCCAGGGTGCCCACTGCCCGCCGCCTCAGCAGCGGCCACAGGGCCACAGGTCACAGGCAGCCGTGGGGACACTGGGCAGCGCAGCCCACCTGCAAGACTTGTGTTATGGAGAGCCGGCCCCTGCCTGACCAGATGCTGGTGAAACCAAACACATTTCTCCACAGGATGATGCCACAAGGGAGTCGTGGGCAGCACGGCTCCTGCAGAGAAAATCTGGAACACCAGGGGGACAGGAAATAAACCGAGGCGCAGCCCGCACAGAGTCAGCAGGAAGGACGGATGGGCCTGTGCTCGCCAACAGCTAGAGGTCTTGTTTTCCTAAGTTTTGTGTTTAGTTGGTTTATCACACCTTACTTTTAAAGTAAGATCCAAGAAATAAAAAGAATGGAGGATTTCTACGCAGAAAAAGCACTTCTGAAGTGTTCGGGGATAAAAGGTTGAGAGGAGCACACAGGCCACCACGGCACGTCCATACACATGTGTGTTGTGTTTGCACGTGTGTACTGTGCACGTGTGTGAGTGTGCACGCCCCCCCACAGACATCCCCAGGAGAGGTGCCCACGGTGGCTATTTCTGAGCACTTTTTCTTTTCACTGGTGATGGTTAGTTTCATGAGTCAACTTGGCTGGGCCATGATGCCCAGATGCTTGGTCAAACATTATTCCGGACGATTCTGTGAGGGTGGTTTGCATGAGACTAACATTTAAACAAGTGGACTTTGAATAAACAAGATGACACTTGTAATGTGGTGGGCCTCGTCCAATCAGTGGAAGGCTGGGCTGGAACAAAGACTGACCTCCCCTGAGCAAGAAGGGTCGCTGCCAGCAGACGGCCTGGGGGCTGCACATACTTACACACACACGCACATGCAGGCACGCGTACACACAACACCTGCACACACAACACCTGCACACACATGCAGGCACGCGCGCACACAACACCTACACGCACATGCAGGCACA
>NW_007731431.1:122910-124692 GCF_000696425.1 Galeopterus variegatus | reverse complement strand
ACATGCAGGCACGCGCGCACACAACACCTGCACGCACATGCAGGCACGCGCACACACAACACCTGCACGCACATGCAGGCACGCGCGCACACAACACCTGCACGCACATGCAGGCACGCGCGCACACAACACCTGCACGCACGTGCAGGCACACGCACCTACACACACACGTACAACTCATGCACATACACATAACACACATGCACACACAACACACACGCACACACAACACACACACATGCACCCGCACACATGCACACACACATGTCCACATTCATGCATACACAACCCACACGTACGCATTCGTGCACACAACACACAATGCATGTACACACATACACACATGTGCACGTGCACACGCACACACATGCTCTGCTGCAGCCTGGGCCTCTGCTCGCTTTCCTCATCCCTGAGAGCCTTGTTCTCCCCACACTGGCACAGGCTGGCTGTGATTCACATCAGAGCCCACTGACCAAGGAAACAGCATGGGCTAACAGCTCAACCTCTTGTGCACAGTCCCCTCCATGTGGCAGGACACAGGAGGTTACAGAGGTCACCTCTAACCCACTGCCCAATTCTGCCAAGGCCAACTCAGGACAACCCAAGGCAAAAAGCAGAGTTTGCTGCATTGTGAGGAAGGGCTGGGGGGCTGAGGAGGCCAGTGTCCACGACGGCCACCAAGGAGCAGCCTGGTGCCAGGGCCAGCCCTTCTTCAGAAGGAAGCTGAGCCGAGAACTCGGCCCTCACACTCAGGGGTGGGGGCTGGTATCTGGGCAGAGGACAGCAAGCGGTCACAAAGGCGAGGCCGGGGCTGTGGCCAATCGGCCTGGGACCCACTGGTCAGGACCCCGTCCACACAGTCTGTGTGGCATCCAGCAGCGAGCGGGGGAGATCCTCTCCCTGTGGTATTTCTAGGGAAGGACAGGTGGCCTGGGCGGGGACACAGCCACCATGGTGGTCACCCCGTCCCCTGCAGGAGGCCCGCGTGCATGGCTGGGGTACCTGAGGCCACGTGGACGCTCCTGGTGCACAGAGGAGCCGGGCCCAGGGGAGGTGGCATGTGGGCAGGGCTGTCTAGCCCCGCTGCCCCTTCCTGGAATTTGACTGCAGGAAGTTGAAGGCCAGAGGCCCCCCTCTCTCTGGCCCCTGCAGGACCTGCCCGGAAAGGGCTACAAAGGATGTTATGTGAAACAGGAAGTTCCTTGGACAAAAATATTTCTTCCAAGAGGCCAGAAAGTGTGCCTTGCAGAGAGTAATTTGGATTAAAAAGGACCCCCTCTTGGGAGAGCCTGCCTTGGTGTGAATTGATTTAATCAAATTGGCCTCCTCCCGGGAAGCGGGCCCAGGGCCACCGTCCTCCACCTCTGCAGGAGGAAGGGCCGGGGCAGAGGGGAGGGAGTCGGTTTATCTCTTGGCCCTAACTCCTGTTTGCATTTTCTTTCTGGTATTTTTCCTATTGTGGTAAAATACACAGAACATAAAACCTGCCGTTTTAATCATTTTGAAGTGTGCCGTCCAGTGGTGTTAGGAACACCTACACTATTGTCTCCAGGGCTCTTCTCATCTTGAAAGACTGAAACTCAGCACCATTCAGCACTCATGCCCCACCCTGCCCCAGCCCTGGCAGCTACTGTTCTTTCTGTGTCCGTGAATGTGACACTCCAGGGACCTCACGTCCGTGGAATCAGACAGGACTTGTCTCCCCGTGTCTGGCTCATTTCACTGAGCACACAGTGTGTCCTCAAGGTTCACCCGTGCAGTAGCGTGTGTCCGAACTTCTTT
>NW_007731431.1:112739-122461 GCF_000696425.1 Galeopterus variegatus | reverse complement strand
ACTGAGCACACAGTGTGTCCTCAAGGTTCACCCGTGCAGTAGCGTGTGTCCGAACTTCTTTATAAGGCTGAAGAGTATTCCATTACATGAATTGTCAAAAGACAAAATTACAACGTGCTTAGATCTCATTGACTCTTATCTGCAATTCATAAATCAGGGCAGCCTTTATTCTACAAAATAGAATAAGAGCTCCTACTCGCGACGGCGGAACAGTGGGTTTGTAAGGTGGGGACGGGGAGCCAGAGCAAAGGGGGAGCCGCTTGGCTGACGTCAGGTTACTCTCCTGTGAGGGCTGAAGCAGGCGACTTCCTCACCACGCTGACTCAGGTAGACTGGAACCTCCTGTTTTCGGGAACAGCTGGTCTGTCCTGGGATCTGCCTGCTTCATTCAAGTTTATTTCGGTTACGTGGCATTCGGCGTGAGTGAGTCCGGTTTGGTTTGCTCTGGTCTGTTGCGGCGAGTGCAGGAGCTCAGTCCAAACAGGGGCTTGCTGTACGTTTGGTTCCCAGTGTCCACCACATTTCGCTTACACACTGACACAGCGAGAGACACCTGGGTGGCTTCCGCCTTTTGTTGATTGTGGCTATCGCTGCTGTGAAAGTCAGTGTGCAGACACTGCTCGCGTCCCTGCTTTCAATTCTTTTGGGTATACCCAGGAGTGGAATTGCTGGGCTGCGTGGATCACCACGTTGAGGCATTTGAGGAACTGCCACGCTGTCTTCCAGTGGCCACCTCACCTGCATTCCCACCTGCAATGTGCGAGGGTTCCAATTTCTCCACGTCCTCGCCAACACTTGTGATTTTGCATGTTTTTGGTAACAGCCATTCGAGTTGGTGTGAAGTGGTCTCTCACTGTGGTTTGATCTGCGTTTTCCTGATGAACAGAGAGACAGTGAGCACCTTTTCAGGTGCTTACTGACCATTCGTGCATCGCTCTGGAGAAACGTCCTATTCAAGTCCTCTGCCCACCCTTGAACTGGTTCACTTGCAAAAGCTCTTTACATATTCCGGAGATTAAGACCTTGTCACATACACAATTTGTGAATATTTCCTCCCATTCTGAGGATTGTCTTCTCGATATCCTTTGACACACGTTTGCTTTTTCTACCCTGCACTGAGGTTGCTTTTTACCTCCCTCCAACCTATCTGCACGTAGCCAACATCCATGCACACACAGCTGGAACCCCCAAACTATGCCAGGTGTGCATGGCATGGAGCTCACCTGTGGAACAGAGGAGGCGGGTCTGGGCATGCAAGGGCAGGTGCCCACGACAGGGCAGAAGGGAGTTCCAGGTAGAAGGGGGGCCCACATGGCCCCAGGCAGCCTCCTCTGGGGTCCAGGGCCTGCCTCAAAGCCCTCACAGTAGGTTAGGGAGGTCAGTGTGGCCACCACACACAGACATTGTCATGTGTTTCTTTCCTGTGTGAACCGATAGCAGAAGGACAGGTGATGCTGGAGGTGGGGTCACCCGCTGGGGTCAACCCCACCCAGAGGACTCAGACGCGAGCTCTGCAAGACCGAGCTGGGATGCTCTCTTTTGGATGCTAAAGCTTTTATTTAAAGAAAATTCTGATGTATAAAGGGAGTTAGCACCTCAAAACCCATGTCCCCTCTGGTGGAAAAAGAAGTCAGATTAAACATTTAGTAGCAAAGAGAGAGACGCGGGGCGCGCTGAAGCACTCTCGTTCCAGGCCACGTGGAAAGATCACTAAGGCAAGAGTTCTTTAAGAGCAAAGTGGCAAATGCAGGATTGTTCTGCTCCGCTGAGGACCGAAGGCGGCTTACAGATTAACATGCGGCTGCACTCCATGAAATATTTAAGGACAAGAAAGCAAGAGGCTGCCCGGAGGGGGCCCGGGCATTCCGACACCAGAGCTGGCGCCCGCCCATCACTCGGCCGCCTCTCGGAGCCTGTGCAGCCCAGGGAAGGCAGTTCTCCTGAGACTTGCCTTGAGCAGGAACCTTTGACGGGAATAAAGGACCATGACCCACGTGTGCTCATGTAAAAAGTGCAGACACACATCAGGAGTGTGGTGGGCTCCCCAGGGTTCAAGGATGGGGAGCCAAGCCCCAGCGACAGAAGCATTAGGGCCAGGCCTCCCTTGCGATGTCGCAGGGGCTGCCCCAGCTGACGGGGTCCAAGGATGGATCTCAGCCTGTCCCGGTCACATCTTCGGGGCCCAGGGATCTAGGCTCACAAAGCTCCACTCCTGCACGGGTGCCTTCTAACGCAAGACTGCTCTTCTCAGGCAGGAGAAGTTTCTGAGGCTCAGAGGGAGACCCCACCTTCTCCTTAAGCAACAAAAACCCACGATACACTCCACAGAGACACAGGTACAACACAGAGACACACAACACACAACACACACAAACACACGCACACACACAAAACACACAGACACAGACGTGCACACTCATTCAACACACAGACACAACACAGAGAACAGACACACACACAACACACACATCAAACACACACACACACAAAACACACAGACACAGACGTGCACACTCATACAACACACAGACACAACACAGAGACATCACACACAACACAGAGACACACACACATGCAAAACACAGACACAAATGTGTACATTCATACAGCACAGATGCACAACACACAGAACAAATACAAAACACACAAACACAGATGTGCACACTCATTCAACACACAGACACAACACAGAGAACAGACACACACACAACACACACATCTCACGCAACACACAGAGACACACACACATACAAAACACAGACACAAATGTGTACATTCATACAGCACAGATGCACAACACACAGAACAAATACAAAACACACAAACACAGATGTGCACACTCATTCAACACACAGACACAACACAGAGAACAGACACACACACAACACACAGACATCACACACAACACATAGAGACACACACACCACACACAGACATGCACACTCATACAGCACACAGACAACACACAGAACAGACACACACAATACACAGACATTGCACACAACACAGAGACACACACATGCAAAACATATGGACAGACATGTACACTCATACAAGACACAAACACACAACACGCAGAACAGACAGACAGACATCACAAACAATACACAGAGACACACACATACAATACACAGACACCATGCAGATAGCACACACAGACACACACACAACACACAGACATTACACCCAACACACAGCGACACACACACAACACACAGACATCTCACACAACACACAGAGACACACACAAATGCAAAACACCCAACACACAGCGACATACACACAACACACAGAGACACACACAAATGCAAAACACAGACACAAATGTGTACATTCATACAGCACAGATGCACAACACACAGAACACATACAAAACACACAGACACAGATGTGCACACTCATTCAACACACAGACACAACGCAGAGAACAGACACACACACAACACACGGACATCACACATAATACATAGAGACACACACACCACACACAGACATGCACACTTGTACAACACACAGACAACACACAGAACAGACACACACAATACACAGACATTGCACACAACACAGAGACACACACATGCAAAACATACAGACACAGACAGGTACACTCATACAACACACAAACTCACAACACACAGAACAGACACACAGACATCACAAACAATACACAGAGACACACACACACAACGCACAGACATCTCACACAACACACAGAGACACACGGACAACACACACAAATACACAGAGACACACGGTTCACAGACACAGACACACANCAAACACACACACACACAAAACACACAGACACAGACGTGCACACTCATACAACACACAGACACAACACAGAGACATCACACACAACACAGAGACACACACACATGCAAAACACAGACACAAATGTGTACATTCATACAGCACAGATGCACAACACACAGAACACATACAAGACACACAGACACAGATGTGCACACTCATTCAACACACAGACACAACACAGAGAACAGACACACACACAACACACACATCTCACGCAACACACAGAGACACACACACATACAAAACACAGACACAAATGTGTACATTCATACAGCACAGATGCACAACACACAGAACACATACAAGACACACAGACACAGATGTGCACACTCATTCAACACACAGACACAACACAGAGAACAGACACACACACAACACACAGACATCACACACAACACATAGAGACACACACACCACACACAGACATGCACACTCATACAGCACACAGACAACACACAGAACAGACACACACAATACACAGACATTGCACACAACACAGAGACACACACATGCAAAACATATGGACAGACATGTACACTCATACAAGACACAAACACACAACACACAGAACAGACAGACAGACATCACAAACAATACACAGAGACACACACATACAATACACAGACACCATGCAGATAGCACACACAGACACACACACAACACACAGACATTACACCCAACACACAGCGACACACACACAACACACAGACATCTCACACAACACACAGAGACACACACAAATGCAAAACACAGACACAAATGTGTACATTCATACAGCACAGATGCACAACACACAGAACACATACAAAACACACAGACACAGATGTGCACACTCATTCAACACACAGACACAACACAGAGAACAGACACACACACAACACACGGACATCACACACAACACATAGAGACACACACACCACACACAGACATGCACACTCATACAGCACACAGACAACACACAGAACAGACACACACAATACACAGACATTGCACACAACACAGAGACACACACATGCAAAACATATGGACAGACATGTACACTCATACAAGACACAAACACACAACACGCAGAACAGACAGACAGACATCACAAACAATACACAGAGACACACACATACAATACACAGACACCATGCAGATAGCACACACAGACACACACACAACACACAGACATTACACCCAACACACAGCGACATACACACAACACACAGACATCTCACACAACACACAGAGACACACACAAATGCAAAACACCCAACACACAGCGACATACACACAACACACAGAGACACACACAAATGCAAAACACAGACACAAATGTGTACATTCATACAGCACAGATGCACAACACACAGAACACATACAAAACACACAGACACAGATGTGCACACTCATTCAACACACAGACACAACGCAGAGAACAGACACACACACAACACACGGACATCACACATAATACATAGAGACACACACACCACACACAGACATGCACACTTGTACAACACACAGACAACACACAGAACAGACACACACAATACACAGACATTGCACACAACACAGAGACACACACATGCAAAACATACAGACACAGACAGGTACACTCATACAACACACAAACTCACAACACACAGAACAGACACACAGACATCACAAACAATACACAGAGACACACACACACAACGCACAGACATCTCACACAACACACAGAGACACACGGACAACACACACAAATACACAGAGACACACGGTTCACAGACACAGACACACAGACACACACTAAGGACTTCAGCCTGGCCTCAGACATACATCTAATTTGAGGGGCCTCCGCATTGGAAAAGGGGGGTGGGTCACCACCTGGGGTGTCCTCTCAGATCTAGGACCTCTGCACGGGGCCTGTGTCAGATGCACTTGGGGACGGCTCCATTTAGTTTTTCCAGAGCTTTCTGAACTCTGTCTCACCAGCCATGGTGGTATAATCAGGAGAGTCTGCAGGACTCCTCGGCCATCAGCCACAATGACAGCTTTAGGGAAAAACAACTGCCAGCCCTCCAATCAGTAGCTCAGAACCGGTCTGTGTCCAATGCAGGGTCAACCCACCAGGATGCACTCGGCCCTCATGCTGGGGCGAGGGGTCCAACAGACCAGGGGACCCTGTGCCTGGCCTGCCCACACTCCCCCAGAACGCAGGGCTCCAGGCAGCCACGAGGTGGAGGCGGGCAGCCTAGGTCCCAGCTGGTGTGACCTCCCTGAGCACCCCTGTCCTCAGGTGGCCTCCTACTCATGGCTCTTTCCTTTCCTCATCCTTCCTGGCTTGGGGGACCTCCCCAGGTGACTGTCCGTCCCGTGTCTTGAGAGCTGGATCTGGACCCCTCAGAACCACGCACTAAAGACACCGTGGTGGGGACTCTCACCAGCACCCCTTTATCCAGGGAGAGGGGAGAGAAGCAGGGTGCAGCCACGCCCACCTTCTGGACTCCCCCAGGCCAGCTCGATTCCTAGCGTCATCCCCTGGTGGCCAGACCTCTCCTGTGCGACCCAGGTGCTCCACGATGCCCCCGTGCCCGTCTCCCCTCCCTCCACCCTGGGCACCCAGCCTCCGCGCTTGTGCTCCATGGCAGGCATGTGACAGAAGAAGCAGCAGGTTGCTCCCAGGACAAAGTCATGCTATCCTCAGCGAAGCAAGCAGAATGCAGCTAGCTCGGAAGCGCACCGTCGAGACCAAGGCGGGTGCTGACAGAAAGAGCCACGCAGCAGTGGGGCGCGGGTGGCTAAGTTTATGTCCTGCGGGAAGGAAGGGGAGGGAGACCTGCCACCATGGAGGAGGGAGACCCAGCACCGTGGAGAAGGGACAGCCCGCCACTATGTACTATCTATGCACAAACACACACCAGCCAATCGTGGCAGTCAAACGATTGCACACTCAGGCTGGAACTGAAGGATGACAGACCAGCCTGAGCCACCAGGGAAACTGACTCATGCTGTGAGCCACAGGACTGGACGTCTCCAGAGGGTTGGCAAGTCCACCTCAATCACTCGGCCACAGACCTGCAAGCAAAGTTCAGCTCAGGACGAATGCTCCACCCAGAGCTCAGCTGCCTGGCTGCTCGCCCAAGAACACCAATCAAGTCTTCGCTTTTGTAAATTTAGTTTACATTGTGTTAATAGCAGCATCAAATAATAGGTCTTCTGTTCCCACATAGTGGACATGACACAAAATCATTCAATCAATCGTTGGCTGCAACTGTCACCCTGTAATTCCCATAGGACCGGAGCCCAGTTGTCTATTGACAGCCGGGTGGGCTGGCAGTGCTGAGGTACACTCGAGGTCTCCACACCCTGAGAGTTGACGTGGGGGGAAGGGGGCAGGCTGGCCCAGCTCTTGTCTGGGTCCCCCAGCTCCCAAGGGTGGCCAAGAGGCCGATGGGGATGGAGTGGGAGGGAAGGAGGGAGGGCAGACCCCTGACCCATGGCCGAGCCCCCGGCCCTTCTAGCCCACTCTCAGAGCACCCACCCACAAGAAAAGGTGGAGGTGGGTGTGGAGGAATTGTAGAATTCGGGAGACCCCTTGGCTTCAAACAGCCCCCTGTCCCCCACCTGCCACATCCAGGACTCTGGGCAGTGCCCTTCTCCATGTCATCATGAGGATGAAAACAGCCCTGTGCAGGGAGAAGCGACAGGTTGACACCTGCTACCCTTGCCCCAGGCGTCCACGGGCCAGCAAGCTGGGCACTGAAGGCCAGAGGCCGAGGGGGTCCCCAAAAAGGGAATGAGGCATGGGGGGACCTGCAGGGTCAGCCTGACCCAGGACCCCTGTCCCTGCCTGGAATGTGGGACCTCGGGCCCCGCAGGCTGGAGAATAGCCCATGCCGTGGATAGTGCTTGTGGGGCATCCGTCTTCCAGCCAAGAGGCATGGCTGGTGCCCCGAAGACCATGAGAGGAGAGCAGGCAAGCGGGCAAGGCTGGGCTGGGGTCAGCATGGAACTCAGCCGAGACCACGGCCCCCTCAGGTAGAGTCCAGGGCAGCTGGGTTGGGGAGCTCAGCGTTAGGGCTGCCCTGGGCTCCATAGCCCGGGAGGACCATCTCACTGTGCCACATCTCAGGAAACCGTACCGTTGGGGCTGCTCCGAGTCCAGTCCTGTTCCTTGCCCACACCCTCCCGAAACACCCTTTCTCAAATCCACTTCCCCAGAACAAACTGCAGAACACCAGGGAGGGACCGTGCAGCCCCAGCCACTCGCTCTATCCATACTAATCAGTGACCTGAGGAGTCACCTGTTTCTTGGGTTCCACAGAGGAAAAGCAAAAGACGTATGTACCCCGACGAGCAGACAGATCTCTGAACTAGAGAAATCTCGGTGCACTCCTGAAGAGCGCCACGCGGTCTTGCCCCCTCAGGCGCTGTTTGAGGGGCTTGAGAAGTGGGTCCCCTCCTGGTCAGGCAGGAAGCCACACGCTGAGCATCAGATGCCACAAAGCACCACTCCTGGAGTCTGTGGCTCCAGGGCTGGACGGGCGATGGGGAGCAGGACTCGAGAACCAGGCATCACCCAGATGAACAAGTGTCCTGTGCACCTTGTCCCCGAAACACGTGTCCACACCTGATCTAGAGCTCAGAGCAGAATGGGATCGAGACAGCAATCCCAGCTCCCAGCACATCGGTGCAGTCCTGGAGAACAGGCGTCTGCGACACACGCATGAACACACACACGCACCTTGACACCACAGAATGCCGGGTGTTCACAAGAGGAGGTGACCACTTGGCTTTCCCTATAAAGAGTTGCTCCCATAAACCAAACAATCCCCAATCTCTGCTCTTCGCAGGCTTCATGTTTAGAGCCCACCCCCACCGGGTCTCTACAGACAAAGCATACGCACCCCCCTCCACACACACGGCATGCACACAGGACACGTGATACACACGACATGCACGCAAGATGCACGTGACATAGACACGACACGCAACACACACATACATGGGCCCTCCCTCGCTCGGGCCAGTCCCGAGGCCTTTCTTCCTGGAGGGCGTCCTCCCCAGCTGACCCAGGGGAACAGGACCCGGGAGCAAGTTCGAGTTGCTCAGACCCACACTGGCTGCTGTGGAGGCCCCTGTCCAGGAGAGGTGGCCTCACCCTCACAACAGTGAGGGTCTGCCCAGGTCATCTGTCCTCAGAGCGCTCCTGCCCTGCGGCCAGGACACTGGCACAGACGGGGACAGCCTGCTCCTGCGAAGCCTGGCCCCGCCTGGCCCTCAGCATCTCCCCCACGGAGCCCACCTGGGCCCACCTCCCCCACTCAGGGCTGCGGGGCAGCCCCAAGGTTAGAGGACCCCACCTGTGTGAGCGGTGGGTGGGGGGGACTGAGGGTCACTGACACGCCTCAACCCCTGCACCTCGGAGTTCTCAAGACTCAAGCCAGGCGGACACACACACTAGAGGATTAAGGAAGGGGCTGGCGGGCCCTGGGGAGAAAAGACGGCAAAGGCAAGCGGCTGCTCAGAGAGCTGGAAAGTCACGAATCACAACTCTGACCCAGGGCCTCATGGACCCTTGGGTGGTCACACCAGAGGCACCCACCTGGCCAGGACAGGAGAAGCCTGGTTTTCTGGTGTCCCCCCAGCCCCAAAGGTGACCTGATCTGGACTCTGTGAGTTCCAGGTAAAACGAGGTCAGAGGGCACCGTCGGGAGCTGCCACCAGCCAATCACCTCGGACAATGGCCCCACTGGCTCCTGGACCAACTCCGCGTCCACTATGGCTCCTAGACTGGACGGGACTATGACCAGGCCTCAGCCAAGGTCCCTTATGAGCATAAGAGCGTGCTGTGACAGGCAGGGAGCAGGACTCTGCCCAGCAGGGGGACTCGCGACACCGCTGACCCCAGTGCTGAGCTCGCAGCGACACGCTCC
>NW_007731431.1:110438-111354 GCF_000696425.1 Galeopterus variegatus | reverse complement strand
AGGCCGGGGTCAGCGCCAGGTCCCGGCAGGGGAGGCTCCATCGCAGACCCGGCTTCAGACCTGCGAAGGGGCGGCGTCCTGGGCACCCCTTGATGCCCGCTGAGCGGGGCGACGCCCCGGCCCGGGAGTGAGCGGCCAGGTGCCTCTTGCTCCCCCCACGTCCCACTCCGACCTCCTGGACACCCGGGGCTCGGCCCTGGGGGGCAGATGGCCTCCCCCTCCCGCGTCCCCTGGTGGAAAGGTCCTGGGAGGGCAGAGGGCCCTGCGCAGGTGAGGCGGGGCTCCAGGGCCAGGAAGCGACGGAGTGGACGTGGCGGGGGACCGGCCGCCCCTCACCGGCCGCATTGCCTGCGTGGTCCTTGACCGAGTGTTGCTCCCGCCCACGCTGATGTCGTGGGCACCACAGGTTTGCATGTGCAGTGCCCACCGCATTCGTCGCGGGTCCACATTCGTTCTCTCAGCAGATACTTGTCAGCGCTCACCTGTGCCAGACGACAGATGACACGAGGAGGCAGGTCCCTGCCTCTCTGAAGGGCAGATGCTGTGGGAGGCACAGATGGGCGCTCTGATTAAGAAGCGTACAAGGAAGGGGTCAGGGAGGGCCTTGAGGTGACATCCAAGCAACGACTTGAAGGAAGGACGGGTCAGTAGTGTGTGGCCTCGTTCACACGCTCACCTCTCGGTTCCTGGCGGCTGCTGCTGGCCCAGCCATCACGTCTGTATTCTGGCGGTCGAGACAGGAAACAGGAACGGGCAGCTGGCACCCCACCCAGAGCACAGCCGAGAAGGTGCACCCGGCACCTCTGTGTACCCGTCACCTGTGTGTGAGGAAGGCTGGAAAGTGTGCCCCAGTCATGTCTGGGACACAATGAGCAGGCCGTGAAGGGGGCTCTGGTCTCAGGGCACAGGCGGCGAG
>NW_007731431.1:101235-109899 GCF_000696425.1 Galeopterus variegatus | reverse complement strand
TGTCTGGGACACAATGAGCAGGCCGTGAAGGGGGCTCTGGTCTCAGGGCACAGGCGGCGAGCGCAGGAGGAAGGATCCAGGGCTGCGCTCCGGAGGGCGAGGGCTCCTTGCTTGGGCACGTGCTCTCAGCACCGCCCCACCCCCACGTGTGCGGCAGCCAGAAGAGGGTCCTCACACCTGCCCGCCCCTGCCCGCGCCTTCTCGGGCTGTCCCAGGGGTGCTCAGGAGCCCCTTTGGCAGGAGGGGGACCCATGGACCCCGGGTTTGCTGCGCCATCTGAGAACAGCAGCCCTGCCCCAGCCCCACTGCTCTCCAGTATTTTCTAAGCCATTCTTGCCCGTTGACTTTTTTCCAAGATGAACCTTTGAATTGTTTTTTGGAAGTTTTCCCTCAAATGCACTTGTTTTGATTAAAAAGATATTACATGTGTGGGCAAATCTGCCGAGAACTGCTGTCTCCGTGGTGTCGGACTCTCACCCAGGGCCTGCACGCTTCTCCACCACGTTCCTCTGGGTTCCTCGCGTGTTTTGTCACTGCTGTAATGGGTCTTACAACCATGTGGACATGAAAACAGCACAAAACATCCCTGGCTTTCGTGTGTTTCTTTTGTAACCTGCCACCTCACACAACTCTGAATTCTATCGCTCAAATGTTTTTCCAGTTCAACCTCTTGCGTTTTGTGAGAGTTTTTTTACCTGTACATAGTGATAGCTTTGTCCTTTTCCCTTGTTTTTTACCTCTTCCGTTTTCTTTTCACCCCTTTGCTCTTGTTTTGGAGTTTTCTAGAAGTTCCAGGGCAATATTCAATACTGTGCTTGCTGGTGGAGCCTCCCGTCTGGTCTGAAATGAGAACAGCCCTGGTGCTCCCTGGAGCGGCCGTGCTGAGGATTTGGGCGGCGGTCCCTGCTCTGCTCCACTGGGGCGGGCGCTGGATGCCAGCCCTCGAGACCCGGAGGCGGCTCTGGGTGGACCGAGTGAGGCGGCACCCACAGCCCAGGTCTCTGTACCCCTCGGCCTTCAGGAGAGTGGCTCCCGTCCTCCACCCCGAGGGCGTCTGAGTCTCCAGCTGTCGCTTCACAATGCCAAATGTGCCCCGTCTGGCCATACCCTCTCCCACCCTGTCCCTCAGCTTGTGGCTGTTCTAGAAATTTGGAAGGCTCTGGAGCTGCATAGAAAGTACTAGCTATGCTGACCTTGACCCCGGCGAATGGGCGCACTGTAGCCGCAGCCCCCTCACCCATGCGCAGCGTCTGTGCCGCCTGACCCGGGAGGTCCCTGCGAGGGCCTCGTGGTGCTTTGGACCCACCCCAGGTGGGCATGGTCGGGACCCGGTGCGTAGGGAGCCCCGTGGGCTCCTGAACGTCGCTGAGCAGCTGCCGGCAAGGACCGATGTGGAATAGCCGGGTACCTCTTTAAAGGACTAAGACCAGAAAAACGCAGCCTGGGTCATGCAAATGCTCAACTTTGAGCAGTAAATGGAGATGAGGACAGAGGGCCGTGAGCACCCAGCGAGGACGGGGACTCCGGGATGCGGGAGAGACACACAGCGGGACATGCGAGTCACGGGGCTGGGGACAGGGACAGAGCACCGGGGACATGGTGACAAATTAGTTCATTGTTCATCAAATTCTGCTTTTATATTTTTCATTTCTTCCTCTTAACTGAGGAGCCTCAAGGTGAGAAATCCTGGGAATGTCCCCTCCTGCCCGAGCGAGCTTCCAGGGAGAGCGTTTGGGAGTGAGCAGAGGGATGGTGGGTGTCAGGGACAGAAACAGAGGAGAGGGACAGAGAGAGACAGAGACAGAGACAGACAGAGACCAAGACAGAGAGACAGAAACAGAGAGAGAGAGAGGCAGACAGAGACAGAGAGAGACAGAGACAGAGACAGAAAGAGAGAGACAGAGACAGAGAGAGACAGATAGAGACAGAGACACATGCACTGTGTGTCCATGCATGGGCAGGAAGTCCACTCCCTGTCCACAGAGAGGCAGGTGGTTCCCTTAAGGGGAGGGCAGGTGGAGCTGGAGGCGTGTGCAGGGCTGCGGGGCCTGGTGACTGCAGGGACACTGAGGAGACCGGGGTAGACCGGGTGGGCCTCCCGTGGCCGCAGGCAGGTAAGAGCACCGAGGCTTCTTTCTTGGCTCTTCACTGCAGGGACTGGAACCTGTGCCAAGTAGATGGCTTAATCTAATGCCCCTTCATGGCTGTCTTGGTCCCCAAACCAATACTCTGCCCTCCATGCACTGGTATTAGTTTGAACAAAATCCCAGAAGTCAGAGGGTTTCATCTATAAACATTCACGGATCCCCTTTCATTTAATAAACCCACTGACTGCAATTCCTGGATCTTCCCAAACAGCTGCCTGGAGCTCCAGCTTCCCGAGGCTCACACCCGACATGGGTTTTAGGACACACAGCTGCCAGCTCAGTCCCCTGGAAAAGCGTTACCTTTAGGAGAAATGCAACGTCCTCTTGTGAGACCCAAGGAGAGGGACAGGGGAGGCAGCCACTCGGGCATCCTGGCACTTGGAAGGCGAGAGTTGAAATTCCCAAATATTAAATGTTGTCTCTGTCCCTTCCGCTGTCTTTTTTCTGCTGGATTTTTTAAAAAAGAAAATTCTGCCTTGGTGTTCTGGGGGGGCCTGATGGTAATGTTGTGCCCGGGCCCCGGCCGAGGTCTGCAGACCCCAGGCCTGGCTGTGCAGAGGCAGCTGCACTGGCCCCGACAGGAGACGACTGTCCTGTGTCTGCCCAAGACTCTCGCTTCTGTACCCATGGTGGCGATGGTTAGCGCCCCCTGCTTGGACCAAGAGGGGCTGAGAGGCCGAGGGCAGCAGCCGGGCAGCGCTCCGCCGCCACCCCAGGCCACGCCTCTGAGCCCAGGAGCCCAGGAGCCCAGGAGCCGTCCCGTCTCTCGGCGGGCGTGGGGGCGACTCACTGACCCTCATGCAAATTCGAACGAGGTGGAAAATTACGGTGTAACTGAGAGCGAGCTCTAAGGTCAACTATGACTTGAGTTAATAACAACGTATCAGTACTGGCTCGTCCGTTGTAACAACGTAGCACAGCCGTGCGAGAGGCTAATAACAGGAACTGGGGGGAGGTAAACGGGAATTACCTGCGCTTTCTACCAAATCTTTCTGTAATCCTAAAATTGCTCTAAAAAATAAAGTTTATTGATTAAAAAAAGTCAAACTAAAGGGGATACATTGTGTTTATAAGACACTGAGAGGAACCAGCTGTGCTATGGCGCCCTGGACGGTTCATGTTTTTCCTCGGTCTGTTCTGTGACTTCCACAGCAGATCTGACCCTTGGTCACCAACGGGGAAGCCGTGGCTGCTACTGAGGGGACGCTGGCCCATCCGACGGAGGCCTCACCCGCGGGCCCACCATTGGCCAGAGGCAGGGTCTCCTTGGTCAGGAATCAAGGCCCCTGACTGCCTGTCGCCTGCGCCCCACTGGGGAGGGCCGAGGGCTGGGTCCGGCCTCATGGTGAGAGCCAGGCAGGGGAGTGTGCTCCAGGTCCCCGTCTGCTGCCTCGGGGGCCCTGGGTGCACTAGGACACCCCATTAAGGCTCCGAGGTTGAAGACTGAGTGTGTTCCTCTTGTGTGAGGGACAAATCCATGTGTGAGGTGGGGCTGGCACTGGCACTTTGCAGGGGGTGGTGACGTGCACAGCGCGGGGACCCAGGCGTAGCATTCAGGGCCTCAGGTTCCTTGTCCTCGCCTACCGGGTGACTCTGCAAGCGTCTAGACCGCGCAGGGAAGAGCTTTTCAGGACATGGCACCCCCTAGCTGGTGCTGCTCCGGTCAGGGCACAGTGACTGAGAGAAGGTTTGTGACCAAAACCCTGGGGAGGACGTGGACACAGCGTAGCTCCGGTTTTTCTTAAGGAGACACACTGCTTTTTACTGCACAGATTCAATTGCTTTTCTTCCCTCTGTAACCGTCCGCTCCATGGCCTGACTTTCCTTCCTATTGTTACTAGCCGGTGTCTAGCGATGAGCCCAGTGCAGGTCTGCACCTGCAGCCGAGGGCAGGTGTGAGAACTAGTTCACTTCTCCAGCGGCCCTGCGAGGGGAAACTGAGGTCCAAAGATGATGGGTGGCTGGGGTTTGAACCCAGCGACCCCTGATGGAGCTGGTGCTGGGAGCTCCATGCTGTGCTGGGCTCCCAGGGTGAAGCCCGGGTGCTGAGGGGCAGGACTCAGGGGCAGACCACGGGTTCCAAGCACCTCCACAGCCTCCTGCTCGATGCATGTTCCAGTAGTGGGACTCTGAGTGTCCCCATGAGGAAGTGGGTCAGAGCCCACCTCCGTAGCCCTGCCTTGCTGCTGATGCGTCACAAAGGATAGGGGTCTGGCCAGTGAGCTGTGGGTGCAGGTGTCCGGGGCCAGGAGTGGGGAGAGAGAGCATTTCTGGAAATGTTTTCGGTAGGGCCAGGCGAGGAGGTCTGGCCAGGGTGGTGATCTCCTCCTTGGGCGGTGCAGGGGTGGGCACAACTGAGCCTGGGTCACAGGTCCATTGGTTTGTTCACCCGTGGCCAGTACAGTAGGAAGCAGCGCTGGGCACAGTTAGCAGCCATGCCAGCGCTGGGGGCCAGCAGTGACATCTGAGACGGGCCTCCCTGGTTTCAAGTGGGAAATCAGTCTTGGGGAATCCCCCCCAGTGGACACGCCCTGCCTCCCTGGCCTGGCAGCTCCAGTGCCGACACTGGCCATGATACTCACAGGTCACAGCGTCAGCCCTCGCCCAGGCCCCTCCCTGTGCAAACCTGCCCCCCTTGAACATGGAAATGTGGAAACTTGGGCCACCCGACCTGCTGTTCACTCAGTACTGTGACCCGATCCCCTGGGCTCCCTGGGCCCTCCCTCCTCCGTGAGGTCGGGTTTCCCGCGACTCAGCTCACTGCAGTGAGGGGCCCAGGTGACCCTGGCCAAACCTCCCCAGGTGTCTCCCAAGGCTTGGGGACATCTGACACATTAGAGCCTGTGGCCCTCCACCTGCAAGGGACTGCAGACCCCTAGGCTCTACCTCCCCGGCTGGGTGGCCGGCATGGCCCGCACAAGTGGAGGGGCTGAGCCCCGATCGAGGGCCCAGTGTGGGGCAGCAACGAGCAGGCAGGATGGGGTGGGCTTCCTCCAGGAGGATGAGATCGTGTGAGCCCATCACCACCAGAGAGACCCTGAAAGCTCAGCACACACGATCCCTCCTGCATATGGAAGTACTTATGCAACTTGGACAGGGGAGCTTTGAGAGGCACAGGCCCTCTGCATACATGAGGGAACTGGTGGGCAGGGAAGGCCACACGGGAGCCTGGAGGGACTGTCCCCAGACCTGAGGGAATGAGTCCACGGGGACAGCAGGTGCCCCCAGTCAGCCAGGACACCAGGGCCCCCGCTCCCCCATCTCACAGTGTGCATGTGCAGGCATGTGGGGAGCACACACCCACAGACGCCCCATTGTAGGCACAGAGAGACTCAGAGACATGCACACACACTCACAAACACACACAGACACACAGAGAAACATACACAAATGCACAGGCACAGACACACACAAACACATACGCAGAGACACACAGACACACAGACGTGCGTGCCGCAGACAAGCAGCCATGCAGACGCACGCAGCTGCTCGTCTTCCTCCAGGGCCCACCCCGACTGACTGTGCAGCTGCCACTCCTAATTTGCCGAGAGGAAGCCCCAGCGCTGTGGGAGGCACAGGCACAGGTCCGCCGTGGTCCCTAGCCACAGCGCCACAGAGTTCAGGAGGCACAAGGAGCCCGCAAAGGGAAGCGCCATCTCGGACGGTGCTTTCCTGCCAGCAGCAGAGGTTTGTGGCCTGTGATGGTCTGTCTGGGGCTTACAACGGAACACCTGAAACTGGGGAATGTGTAAAGAAGTACAACTTACTGCTTACAGTTTCGGAGGCTGGGAAGTGCGAAGTCCAGAAAACACATCTGGTGAGGGCCTTGTTCTGGGTGGTGACTCTCCACAGAGACGCAGGCGTCACGTGGCGAGAACGAGCTGAGCAGAGAGAGCTGAGCTTCTCACCTGCTCCCCTCCCATGGCCACCAGAACCACGTGCGTCACTGCACGCACGGATCGCCAGGGCAAAGCCATCACCACCTCCTCAAGGCCCCACTTTCCAATGATCACAAGAGGATTTCCCACCCTCTTCACAGTCTCAGTGGGGACTAAGCTTCAGTGAGTTTTGGGGGGACATTCAATCCACTGTACTGGGTCCCTTTTTTTTTCTGCAGGACTCTGCTTGTATCTCTGTAGGAGGAAGGCAATGCGGGGCACTCAGAGGATGCATCTGGGGCAAATACTGTGACCTTTGGCTCATGTCCTTTCGGACACATAGACTCTGAGGAAGGAGGAGGGAGGCCAAGGCCCTGGGGACCCAGGAACTGGCAGGAGCCCCAGTCCACGAGCTGAGGCCACAGGTCAGGGCTGAACAAGCCAGGCCCGTGGTCACCAGGGTCCCCTGTGGTCACTACGGTCCCTGTACTCTCTACCGCCTGACCACAGCTGAAGGCCTGAGAGCAGTGCCCCAGGGCAGAAGGGACCGAGCAGGTGCGCCGAGGCCAGCACTGCAGGACTCTGTGACGGCCACTTGAAGCCTCACCCCTGGAAGCCCCCCGTCCTGGGCTGGCCCGTGCCTCCTGCCTTCCCTTTGGTGATAAGGAACAAGGCTCAGCTCCCCCTCCCCAGGGGACACAGGATGAGGACCCTGGTCCAGCAGAGCAGCCCCCCCAGGGGCCAGGAAAACAGATGCTCCAGCCCACAGACAAAGGGCTGAGTGGGGGGACCAGGCCATCCACGGCACACAGACGCATAGAGAGTGAGACACCTCATGTGGCTGGGGACACAGGGGAGACCCCTCAAGGTGGCTCCCCTGAGATACCTGCCATGAGGAGAGAAGCAAGAGGAGCTGAAGGGGTGTGTGAGGAGCCCAGGAAAGGTCAAGGTCATGGCGTGGTGGTGCAGGGGCGGGGTCGGGGGAAGGGCCTGCCCTGCCTGCCAGGCTGAAGCTGGGGGTTCAGTCAGGAAGAAGAGGCAGGTGTTCAGCCAGAGGCTCTGGCTGCAGGCAGCAGGGAATAACAGACCGCAGAGGGGCCACAGTGGGTCGGTCCTGCTGCTGGCTTCCTGGCCACGCCCCACCTGCCCAGGCTCCTGAACCAAGCAGCCACTTTCCTTTGTTGTTGTCTCCAGCTTGTGTGTCTGTCACTAATAACCTTCTAGACCCAGGTGCTTCCTCCTTCTCCCGGGGCTGCCCTCAACCTAGAACCTTCAGAGGCTCCCTATCACCACATCCAAACCCCGTGTGGCTTTCAGGGCTCCTCGTGGCTCCCGCCACTGTCCTAACCTGCTTAGTCTCACCCTCCCATCAATGCACACCTGTGGAACAGGCCATCCTCCATCTACCTCGAGCCCAGCCTTCCTTGCTCACGAGGTGACCCCAGAGCCGACTCACCCTTCAGGGTTGGCTCGGACCCCAGCTCCCCGCCCTACTCTACTCCTGCAGGGCATCTCTTCCCCCCAGGCAGAGCTCATGTTGCTTCCAGCACCCTACGTCGGCTGCCCAGGGGCTCTGGTCCAGGTGTGCCCTGACCCCCTGCACACCCAGCTCCTTACGTCCACAGGCCTGACTCAGAGCTGAGCAAGTCTCAGTGCTTGCATGTCTCACCTAGCTCAGAGCTGAGGACTAACACACCTGGGCACTCAGGTGCTCTCAGGAAGGGGCAGGTGTGTCCCGGGTGCAATTTACGGCAGAACCAGAACTTTCTGCCAGAATATGTCTCACGTGTGGGGCTGAATGCCAGCCTCATGTCAAGCTGCTGCAAGCTGGCCCTCCCGCGGACATGCACTGTGGGGCTCAGTTTAGACAACTGTGCACACCTGTGTCACCACCCAGATCGAGATGCCCATGCGCCCCTCACCCTGGAAAGCTCCCTCCTGGCCTCCCGGTCCCCGCTGAGAGCTGCCTGCTGTTGCATGCCACAGGAACAGGATCACACGGTCCTGCACTTCTCATCCCACCCTGTCACTCGCCATGTGATGTTGAGGGTACCGGTTGTCCCTCTCTTTGCTGCTGAGTGAGGTCCAGCACTTGGGCTACCCTTGTCTCCTGTCGATGGACACCGTGCTGTTCCAGCTGTGGGCTGTCAGGGACAAAGTTGCTGTGTGCCGTCTGTACAAGTGCCCGTGCAGACGTGTGTGTCCATTTCTCTGGGGTCAGCACCAAGGACAGGAGTGGCCGGGTCGCAGAGCAGACGTACATTTGATTTCTTGAAAAAATACCAAAAACTTTTCCAATGGTTGTACCATTTTACAATCCTGGGACCCCTTCCACCCATCTCCTAAGGCAGGTGGCATTCTGCGCCCGTGTTTGGTCCCTTTCCCTTCCTTACAGTTTGTCTGGCATCATGGAGTAACAGTCGTCTCTCCTCAGTGTGGTCCATGCCAGGTGCCATGCCACTTTGTAGGATCCTGAAAGACACAGATGTCACCACAATTGCACGTGAGCAAACTGAGGTGTGGGGCAGGAGATAACCTGCCTGGTTTCCCAGTGGCCTGGTGTGGAGCCCAGGTGGCTGCCCACCCAAAGACTGAGGTCAGAGTCCTGACCCAGTGGCCTTGTCTCCCTCGACAACCTG
>NW_007731431.1:95849-101078 GCF_000696425.1 Galeopterus variegatus | reverse complement strand
GTTGCTGTGTGCCGTCTGTACAAGTGCCCGTGCAGACGTGTGTGTCCATTTCTCTGGGGTCTCAGCACCAAGGACAGGAGTGGCCAGGTCGCAGAGCAGACACACATTTGATTTCTTGAAAAAATACCAAAAACTTTTCCAATGGTTGTACCATTTTACAATCCTGGGACCCCTTCCACCCATCTCCTAAGGCAGGTGGCATTCTGCGCCCGTGTTTGGTCCCTTTCCCGTCCTTACAGTTTGTCTGGCATCATGGAGTAACAGTCGTCTCTCCTCAGTGTGGTCCATGCCAGATGCCATGCCACTTTGTAGTATCCTGAAAGACACAGATGTCACCACAATTGCACGTGAGGAAACTGAGGTGTGGGGCAGGAGATAACCTGCCTGGTTTCCCAGTGGCCTGGCGTGGGGCCCAGGTGGCCGCCCACCCAAAGACTGAGGTCAGAGTCCTGACCCAGTGGCCTTGTCTCCCTCGACAACCTGATTCCCAAGGCCATAAAGACCCTAACCCATCCCCCCCCCCAATCCCCACCAGCCACAGACCCTGGAGCACCCGTGTGTAATCCTGACTGGCACCTGGGCCCGGTCACATGCGATCAGCAGAGGCACTGGCTTCTCCTCTCTGGGGACCTCTGTGTGACCCAGCTGCGACTGCGCGTCCTGGCAGAGCCGTGGCCTGCAGGGTGCCTCCCACCTCGGGCTCGCTCCCTCCTTTTCTGTCTCTCCTCCCTTCCCTGATCTTGCTGCCCCGGGCTCCACGCAGGCGTGCACTGGAGACTCATGCTGGCTTGCAAGTGCTGGCTTGCAAGTGCTGGCTCGCAAGTGCTGGCTTGCAAATGCTGGCTCGCAAGTGCTGGCTCGCAAGTGCTGGCTCGCAAGAGCAGCTGTTGAGTGTCCAGGGCTCTGTGAGCTGCCTGTTACACCACGGGTAGCTTGAAAGCAGACACAGTGGGAGCTATTACACCACAGAAACTGGCAAATGCTACAAACAGGTGGGTATAGTGTGTTTGAAGGGTTGGTCACCAGCATCCCGGGGCTTCTATTTCCAGAGACCCCAGGGCCTTTGGGCACGGAGTCAGGCTGGAGCTGGGGGTGCAGGGTGCTTTCAGTGCAGCGAGAACTTATAGTCTTGATTCCGATCCAGCCAAAATTTAAATATCTGGGAAAATGCCATGCAACGAGAGAGTTGACAGCACGGACTCCAGCCAAACTGCGCTAAAATCCCAGCGCTGCCCCGGGCTCCACGCAGGCGTGCACTGGAGACTCATGCTGGCTCGCAAGTGCTGGCTTGCAAGTGCTGGCTCGCAAGTGCTGGCTCGCAAGTGCTGGCTTGCAAGCGCTGGCTTGCAAGAGCAGCTGTTGAGTGTCCAGGGCTCTGTGAGCTGCCTGTTACACCACGGGTAGCTTGAAAGCAGACACAGTGGGAGCTATTACACCACAGAAACTGGCAAATGCTACAAACAGGTGGGTATACTGTGTTTGAAGGGTTGGTCACCAGCATCCCAGGGCTTCTATTTCCAGAGACCCCAGGGCCTTTGGGCACGGAGTCAGGCTGGAGCTGGGGGTGCAGGGTGCTTTCAGTGTAGCGAGAACTTATAGTCTTGATTCCGATCCAGCCAAAATTTAAATATCTGGGAAAATGCCATGCAACGAGAGAGTTGACAGCAAGGACTCCAGCCAAACTGCGCTAAAATCCCAGCAGCTGCTGCAGCAATGGGCACCTGATTTCCTCAAATTCCTGATAGTGCACAGTGACGGCAGCGGGGTGGGGGTTGTGACTTAAACGAGATGGTGCTTGCGGTCCCTCTTGAGAGACCCGGCACCAGAGCGAGGCACCAGCTGCTGAAGCACCAGAGCGAGGCACCAGCTGCTGAGGCCTGCGAGTGCCTGGGGGGCTTGGATTGGAGGAGACGGGATGGGGCGGGAGGAAAGACCGTCGTCCCATGAGGGATACAGCCCCTTTCATGTTCCCCTCTGAGGCCACCTCGGGCAGTTGACAGGGTGTAAACACGCTTTCCAGACGTCCTTAGTGCTGAATGATGGTTTGTTCACGTGACTTCACACTTGAAGATTTTTTTCAGCTTCAGGAAACTGGCCCACATTTTGCGTGGGACTGTGAACCAAGGTCACACGTGTGTCCGAGATGACTGCTTTACCTCACGCTCCCCCCCAATCCCAATAGACTGTTTTTCAGAGAAATTTTAGGTCATAGGATCATTAAGCAGAAGGTTCAGAAATGTCCCAGGCACCCCCGGACCACCCAGCCTCCCCCTTTTTCAGCACCCCCCACCAGAGCGGTGCATTTGTCACAACTGACGAACCTGCATTGACACGTCCTTGTCACCCAGAGTCTATAGTTATGTGACGGTTCTCTCTCTTGGTGTTGCACATTCTGTGGGTTTGGGCAAATGTGTAATGATTGTATCCACCATTGTAGTGTCACATGGAGTAGCTTTACTGCCATAAACATCCTCTGCCATGGATCGAATGTCCCCCAAAATGAGGNGCAGCGGGGTGGGGGTTGTGACTTAAACGAGATGGTGCTTGCGGTCCCTCTTGAGAGACCCGGCACCAGAGCGAGGCACCAGCTGCTGAGGCCTGCGAGTGCCTGGGGGGCTTGGATTGGAGGAGACGGGATGGGACGGGAGGAAAGACCGTCGTCCCATGAGGGAAACAGCCCCTTTCATGTTCCCCTCTGAGGCCACCTCAGGCAGTTGACAGGGTGTAAACACGCTTTCCAGACGTCCTTAGTGCTGAATGATGGTTTGTTCATGTGACTTCACACTTGAAGATTTTTTTCAGCTTCAGGAAACTGGCCCACATTTTGCGTGGGACTGTGAACCAAGGTCACACATGTGTCCGAGATGACTGCTTTACCTCATGCTCCCCGCCAATCCCAATAGACTGTTTTTCAGAGAAATTTTAGGTCATAGGATCATTAAGCAGAAGGTTCAGAGATGTCCCAGGCACCCCCGGACTGCCCAGCCTCCCCCTTTTTCAGCACCCCCCACCAGAGCAGTGCATTTGTCACAACTGACGAACCTGCATTGACACGTCCTTGTCACCCAGAGTCCATAGTTATGTGACGGTTCTCTCTCTTGGTGTTGCACATTCTGTGGGTTTGGGCAAATGTGTAATGATTGTATCCACCATTGTAGTGTCACGTGGAGTAGCTTTACTGCCATAAACATCCTCTGCCATGGATCGAATGTCCCCCAAAATGAGGTCTCAGGTGGAACTGAGGAAGAGCTTACCAGAAGTTGGAGCAAGTGTCACCTTGTCACAGAGCTGCGAGGAACGTGGCTGCACTCTGCTCATGCCCAGGGATTTTCTGGAATGTGGTGCTCACTCATCCAGGGCATTTGATGTAAGAAATTTCTAAGCACAAAGCGTTCAGGCAGCTACTCAGATACCTGTAGCAGCCTACGCTGACTTGTGGCAGAAAAGTCATGAGGTAAAGTCAGAATTTATAATTAAAAGGGAAGCAGAGGGTAAAAAATTGGAAAACTCTCAGCCTGGCCACGTAAAGAGAGTGGGAGTGTGTCCAGGAGAGGAAACCAGGTATGTCCTCCAGCGGCCGCTCACTACAGATGAGCACAGAAGAAAGGCGTTGCCAAGAGAAGGGAGAAAGACCGTGAAGGGCTTCAGAGATCTCCGAGGCTGCCTCTCCCATTGGAGGCCCAGAGGCCTAGGGAGACAGCGTGGTCTTGGGGATCAGGTCTGATGAGCCCTCCATAGGCTTGCTACCCAGGGCCACCTCAGAATGCTGGTCCCTGCACCAGCTCCCCAGCTGCTCTGGCTGCTCCAGCTGTGGCTAAATTGGCCCCAGGTGTGGATGGACCCGCAGCTTCAGAAGATACAGCCCAGAAGCCTCGGTGGCCTCCACGTGATAAGTTTGTGGGTTTACAGAGTGCCAGAGCTGTGGAGGCTTGGGAACTTCCACCTGATTTCAAAGGATATGTGGAAAAGCCTGGGGACCCAGGAAGAGGTCTGTCACAGGTGTGGAGTCACCACATACAGTCTTTGCTAGAGCAATGCCAGGTGGAAACGTGGGGTTGGAGTTGCAGCAGGGAAACCCATCAGTGCCACGTCTAGTGGAGCCATGGGAGTGGGACCGCCATGGAGACCCCAGACCTGTGGAGCTACCAGCGTGCAACGCCACCCTGGGAGAGCTTAAGCATGGTCTCAGCCATAGGAGGGGAACTGCCCGAGGACTTGGGGACCTAACCCGCAAACCGGCGTGCAGAGGAGGTTGAACACGGAGTCAAGGTACGTGATTCCCCAGTGTTGAGATTTAATGCCTGCTCTGCTGGGTTTTGGGCTTGTTCAGGACCTGTTACCCTTTTCTTTTGGCCTATTTCTCCCTTTTTGAATGGGAAAATGTACCCTAAGCTTGTCCCACCATTGTGTCTTGTTAGTAGATAACTTTTTTGATTTCACAGATGGGACTTTGAACTTTTAACATGAGACAAATTAAGGAGATGAAAGGAATGTATTTGTATGTGAAAAGGACATGGGTCGGGGTGCCAGGGGAGGAGTACTGTGGATTGAATGTCCCCTAAAAACTCATTAAAACTTAATCCCCACTGTGACAGTGTTAAGAGCATGGAAATCCTATTACGGTAATTGAAAGGTGGGGCCTCTGAGATGACACTGTGCGTGGATCGATCATTCGTGGTGTGATGGGCATGGTCCTGCTGACTTTAAGAGGAGAGCAAGTGAGCAATGTACCTCTCTCTCTCCTGCCATTTCACCATGTGACACCTCGTGTTGCTGTGAATAGTCACCACCTACTAACAAAGCCCTCCCCAGATGTGTTTCCTGGACTTTGGACTTCCCAGCCTCGACACTGTAAGCAATAGATATTGTTTCTTTATAAATGACCAGTTTCAGGTGTTCCATGAGAAGCAACAGGAATGGGCTAATGCACCCTCTGTCCTCCGCTGTTCACGCCTCCTGCCCCCAAGCCCCGGCAACCATGGATTTTTTTACTGTCTCCATAATCTGCCTTTTCCAGACTGTCATATAGTCAGAACAAAAGAGTATTTAGTCTTTCCAGCTTGCTTCTTTCATTTAGTAACATGTGTTTAATTTCCTCCACATCTTTTCACGGCTTGATGGCTCATTTCTTCCTAGCACTAAATAATATTTCACTGTCTGGACGCCCCACAGTTTATCCATCACCTATTAAAGCGAATCTTAGTCGCTTCAAGTTTTGGTGATTATGAA
>NW_007731431.1:93361-95001 GCF_000696425.1 Galeopterus variegatus | reverse complement strand
ACCAAACTGCCTCCCAGAGCGGCTGCACGTCCTGCGTGCCACCAGCTGTGGCTGAGAGCCCCTGCGGCTCCGCGTCCTCACCAGCACCCGGTCTTGTCACTGCTCTGGATTTTGGCCTTTCTAATGCATGCGTGAAGTGTCTCGTTGTTTTAACTGGCATTTCCCTGATGACGTGTGACATGGAGCATCTTTTCGTGTCATTTGCATCCGTCTTCTTCGGTGAGGCGTCTGTGCAGGTGTTTTGCCCATTTTTTAATCAGGTTGTTTACTTATTGCTGAATTTCAGGAGTCATTTTGCACATAGGATAACAGTCCTTCATCCGATGTGTCTTTTGCAAAACTTTTCCTCAGCCTGTGCCTTGATGTCTCATTCTCTTGACACTGTCTTTCACAGACACCTTTAACTTTAATGAAGTCCAGCTGCTCACTCACTCCTCATGGGTGGCACCTTTAGTGTCGCGTCCACACCTCCAAGCCCAGAGTCGTCTAGATCTTCTGCTGTTTTCTCGAGGAGCCTGAGGTGTGTTCTTTACGTTGACCTCTAAGATCCATTTGGAGCTGATCTTCGTGGGGGGCGTGAGGTCTGTGTCTGGCTTCGTTTTTTCTCATGTAGATGTCGGTTGTCCCAGCAGCATTTGTGAGAAGACTGTCCCTTCATTTTTCAATTGCTCCAACTTCCCATGGTTTATGTCTCCTCGAATGTGTTGGGAGCAGAGAGGGGTATAGACGCCACCCAGCTGTCCACAGGGGCCACTTCACCTGTGGCGTGTGGCAGACCTCACACGCCATCGACGGAGACCCCTGACCCCCTGGGGCATTCTGTGAACTCTGGCCCAGGTGGGTAACACTGTGGAAGCCGCTTGAGCAGAAATTTCTTCGTCAGCATCTTTGCCGAGGTGTGAAACACGTGGATGAAAAGGGGAGCTGAGTGCGTCACAAAGACAGAAAGCGCCTTGTGCGTTTCAGTCTTAAAGGGCTGTAAAAGAGCTACAGGTTCAGACTTCAGAAAGCTCTGGAGATACACCAGGAGAGAAACCAGCCACGTGGCACCTGACGAGTGACTTGGTGCTATCCAGACACAGTCTGCTGTGCCGCTGAGCTGGGGCGGGGCCCACGGGGGAGGACGGGACCGTCCAGGGGGAGGCCGGCCTCGCCGCTTCATTCACTGCGTGGGATTCTCCCTGCCAGTGGCACAGCCATGGTCACAAGCACAGACTTGTGACACAAGCAGGCCCTGCTGGGGCCCCGCCCCCTGACCGGCCACAGCCCTGGTGGCTGCCTGAGTCTCTGTCCCGTGGGTGTGGGTGTGGTTCATTCTCCTAGGCTGGTGTCACCCCTCCTGACGGAATAGGAGCTGTGAACACCTTCTGCAGCAGGCGGCTGTCCTGGGCCGTCACTGTCCCTCATCCCCTCTGTGGTGCCCATGGGGGGAGCCTGCATCTGCTGGGCTTCCAGGGCCACAGATGTGGCCCGGAGGGCCTCACCACACAGACGGTGCTCCATGTTCTTTGGCCTGGCCCAGCCCCCAGCCCCTGGCCTGTGACTTCACCCCCTCTGTCCCCACCCCCACCAGCCCTCGCTCTGCCGGCGCGCTCCCACCCACCACCCTTCCAGAGGTCTCCCCCGCCGTCCCCCTCCCC
>NW_007731431.1:88464-92883 GCF_000696425.1 Galeopterus variegatus | reverse complement strand
CGCTCCCACCCACCACCCTTCCAGAGGTCTCCCCCGCCGTCCCCCTCCCCGGGCCTGGGCCTGGGCAGAGCTGGGCTCCCTCCCGGCCCACCCTCGCCTTGCCGTCTCCTGCCTGAGTCACCAACCCACCCACCAGCCACGGCCAGCGTGGCCGCCCACCAGGGGTCTCCACTCCCGCCGGCTCTTCAGTGTCCGCCTGTCCTGCTGTCCGGCAGCAGCTGACACGCTCATGTCACGTGCCAGCCTCACATCTCAGCAAGTCCTGGATGCTCTCAGGAGCCAGCTGACGTTCCGTGAAGTGGGTTGTTCAGGCATGTGACACCCGCCCGATGTGTCTGCTGTGACTGGGATTTCCAGATGGGAGAGTGGGGACTTGGAAATGGGCAAAAAGCCGGTGCTTCGCGGGCGAGCAGCTGTAGGAATCACACAAAGCCTCTGAGAACCCTCCCCAAACAGCCACGCCCAGGGATCTGGGGAGGCCAGGGTGGCCCCTCACGTCCCCACCCCCAAAGGGACTCTCCGGTCATTCGACGTGAGCCCGCCATGGTCCTCTGTGGTCCTGGAGATGAGCCACATGGGAGCAGGAGGAACGCAAGTTCAGGAGGTGGGAGGCTGAGGACCAGACCGGCTGACCACTGCCCGTGGACCCCGGCGTGGACGGAGGACGTGGGAGACCAGCCGACTCCACCCTGAAGCCAGGCACAGCGCACACCCCAGCCGCAGGTGCAAACAGGAATGGAGACCCCAGGTCAGAGTTCCACCGCCAGGCAGGTGGCAGCCAAAATACCAATTCAGTTGTATTATTTAAAAGACCCCAAAGTTACATGTGTGTTACTGCCTGGGCTTGGGGACACAGGGTCAAAGTCACTGGGCCTGAATATGTGGGGACACCTGCAGGCTGAGGCACGGGACCCCAAGTGCACCTGAGCTGCTCCTGGCCGAGGAGGCTGAGAGGCCGGGCGCCCGCGCGAGCCTCCTGCGGCTGCTCAGTGCCCAGGGCAGCCCCTCCGATGGGGGTATCCCGGGTCACCCTGTTCCCTCTCCTGGGGGGCTGCCACCTCTCCCTCCCCGGGAGCCAGATTCTGCGAGAGACAGACAGAGGCTGAATGTCACGTCAGAAGATCTTCGGTGTAGGCCGGCCGGTGGCTCCCTCGGGAGAGTGCGGTGCTGATAACACCAAGGCCACGGGTTCGGATCCTATATAGGGATGGCCGGTTAGCTCACTGGGTGAGCGTGGTGCTGACAACACCAAGTCAAGGGTTGAGATCCCCTTACCGGTCATCTTCCTTTAAAAAAAAAAAAAAAAGAAGATCTTCGGTGATGTTGGGACAAGAGTTAAGTGCTTTTCACTGTTAAAGAATGAACAGATTTTAAACTTGATTGAGACTATAGAGCTTATGTGTCCAAACCACTTACTTTTCTGAGGAGGAGACTGGCTGAGCCTGTCACACTGAATGTGTCCAGACACCGAGGGTGGCAGGGCGCCCTCCACACAAGGATGAGACGTTTGTCCTTGGGAAAGCGTCATTTGTGGCTCATTATGCCACCCTCAGTTGGGGGTTTATGGCCTTTAATGCTGTGAAGTTCAGGGGCAGCTCAGATGGGATAAATGTAGAAATCATGCTGTTTCCCCGTTCCCGACTATTTTACCACCTTCATCTGCAGGAATCACGCAGAAGCGCGGATTCGCAGAGCGACTCGCCGGTTCCTGGAGTCTTCCCAGGGTGGCAGGTCTGCCCTCTGCATGCTTGTGCCTTGTGCTGGTCCATCCAGACCACTGTCAACAGAGCTTCCTGAGTGATAGCCACCTTGTCCAGTGGGGTGACAGGACTTCCAGTCCCACCCACCCGGCCCCCCACCCAGTGCCTTATCTAGACCAGAGCTGACTTCTCTTATGCTAAAGGTTCCCGTGGGCAGTGGGAGATGGCCCGGGGCTCCCAGGGTCAGGGATGCAGGCTCCCTGTGTCTCGTGACTCACCCCTCCATCAGCAGCACGGGCTTCCACCTCATGGCCCAGGATGGCTGCTCAGGCTTCGGCCATCACATGTGTCTCCCAGCTGACCGAGGATGCAAGGGGAAGAGGGGCTGCCCCTCCCTTCAAGGCTGCTCCTGCAGGTGGCACCCCACTTTTGCTCACCTGCTCTTGGCCTCAATTTTTTCTCGTGGCCACATCTAACTCCACGGAAGCTGGGAAGTTAGTTCCTTACTGTAGGCTGAGGTTTCTGTTAGAGGGAGGTTGTGGCTTCTGGAGAGCTGGCCTTCTCCTCATCCCCCCAGGGGCACTTCCGGGGGCCCCAAGAACACCCCCCTGCTCCAGGGGCTATCTCTGTGCTCAGACCCCCCCGTATCCTGCTCTGTGGTGCCAGGCAGGGGCCGCACACCCCTTCTCTGTGAGGCTCTACCCAGAGGGGCCCCAGGGCACTGTGGGACTGAAGGAGGGGCCTTCCCCATTAGCCCCCTGCTGGGGGTGGGAGCCGCCTCTTCTGCTCCCCATCCCAGGTCAGGGCTTCTTTGTGTGGCGTGTGCTCTGTCACCTGACTGTCCTGGCTGGGTTTCCTGGTGCCGTCCCTCTGTCTATACCCCCCTGTATCCCCACAACTCTGCTCCAAACTGCAACACTCATGTCTCTTTGGACCCCGCGAGCCCTGGGGGGGGGGGCTCATGCTGGATGGTCCCTGTGTGGGCGGAGGAGCCATGGAGTGGGGCTGTCTGCCGCAACACACTGCTCGGGGCCTCGCTGCCCGCCACCAGCCCCGCCAGCAGCTCTGCTCGCTATGCAGGTGGTTACTGCTGCAGTCACTTGCCAGACGTTGGCTCAGATGCTTTGGGGCTCAGTCCACACTAAGGAGCACAGACTTGGATAGAACAGGCTCCTGCCCCCAGGAGCCTGCCGCCCCAATGGGATGGGTGGAAACAACCGATTTCCTTACTAGCCATGTGACTTGGAGGAAGGTTGTTAGCCTTGCGGGGCTGCAGTTTCCAAATCCATACAGTGAGGACGCTGACAGTCCCACCTTGGAGGCTGGGATTGATGGAGCCTGGGCTGGAGGAAGCTAGAGTGGAGGAGGTTGGATTCGGGCTGGTGGAGGTCGGGCTGGAGGAAATTGGATTCGGGCTGGTGGTCTGTTTCTCCCTGGCTGCACTGCATGCCCAGCTCCAGATTTGGAAGGTAGTTGCTGGTCCCACCCACCTCTCTGCTGGGGCTTGAGGTGTTGATGTGTCTGTGAGTCACAGTCCGCTGGGCTACATCTGACAGGGTAGCCTGTGAAATAGTTATGTTAACATTTGCCACCGAAACAGACATGAAATAGGTATGTGCAGGAACGGCTCAGAGAGGGGCTTTCCCACAGCAGAACAGTGTGTTTTTAACGGTCTGTTCACTGTGAGATTTACTTAAACTGTCACCCAAATAGGTAAATGGGCAGGAGGGCGGCCCTCACCTACACCTGCCACTGGGGAGTGTGAAGGTCTCCAGGGATGTGGAGGTGCCCCCAGATGCTGCCCCGTAGAGCGCCAAAACTGCGGCTCGCTGCCCACAGCTGGGAAAAGATCCAGCCCAAGTAAGACACACAGGTGGCCACGAATAATGGGTGTCATTCGGGGTGGGGCTGGGGATTTCGCAGGAACACGTGTGTGCATGTGGCAGTGCAGAGACAGACTCATGCACTCCCACAGTGCACACCTGCAGGGACCTGAGATCCGGGCCGCGCCTGCTCCCTGTGGCGACTCCTGCCGTCTCTCCAGAAACCAAGCGTTGGGAGCCTCGATCTTACTTTTAGCCCCCAGAACCGCGGGAAATGAATGTCGTTTGAGCCTCCCAGTCTGTGGTGCTTTGTCCTGGCAGCCAGAGCGGACGACCTGCCTTCCTTGCCCCTTTCTCAGGGTCAGTCTCACCAGCCGGCTGCCTTGCCAGCCCAAGGCCTGAGTGGCCGGAGGGCAGCTCCAGGCGACAGGATCTCTGTGGCCGGGGTGGGAGAGCAGCTTACACGGGGGGTCGGGGCAACAGGGAAGCCGTGTGTTCAGAGAGGGGAACGGTGCCCGGCACCGGCCTGGAGGGACAGCGTGTGGCCCCTCATCCTGTGGCACAGACCACCGCATCCTCCTTGCTGCTCAGATAGCCGCTCCTGGGAGAGGGGACGTGGCCCCAGGGAAGCCCCCGGCCATGAGCCTGTGCAGCAGCCTTCGCTGCAACACGGGTTTCCTGGTCAGAGTCATCGTGGTGTGGGAAACGGTGACTTCTTTTTTTTTTTTTAATTATTTTTGGAAACGGTGACTTCTGAATGAGGTACCTGGGAAGACTGCACGGCGGTGCTGAGAAGGCTCTGAAGATGGGGAGGCGACACCCCCAGGAACCCCATCCCTGCCAGGACGGGGTTCTGCCCCTCAAGGATGGGAGACTCCAGTTTCCATCAACGGCCA
>NW_007731431.1:85922-87971 GCF_000696425.1 Galeopterus variegatus | reverse complement strand
GAAACGGTGACTTCTTTTTTTTTTTTTAATTATTTTTGGAAACGGTGACTTCTGAATGAGGTACCTGGGAAGACTGCACGGCGGTGCTGAGAAGGCTCTGAAGATGGGGAGGCGACACCCCCAGGAACCCCATCCCTGCCAGGACGGGGTTCTGCCCCTCAAGGATGGGAGACTCCAGTTTCCATCAACGGCCACCAGGGGGCCCACTGGTGCCTGCAGTGGATGGCTCCCGAGCTGGCACTCGGCGCTGGTCTCCGCTCGTGGAAGGTGGGCACGCAGCCGTGGCTGTGGCCAGAGCAAGCTGCAGTGAGGGGAAGCCCCTGTGATCGCCACTGTGGCCATGTGCACCCAAGCTCGTCTAGGAAGGACAGGGCAGCTGGGAAAGAAGCTGACAGCCTCAGGATATCCACCTGAGCACTGGGGTCTCCCAGGCTCACCCTGGTCTCTCGGTCACAGGGTGCAGGTGTCCCCACCCCACATGCATTTGGAGAGGCGCACACACGTGCCTCTTCCTCAACCTACTCACCACCTGGTGGGTGATCTGGCAAGCTATTAGCCATTGTGCATGAGTTGGTGGGGCTCTGCACCTCTGGCCATCTCTCACTCTGTACGAGTGAACAGCCAACAGAGGTGCTTGCAGTTTTGCTCCTGAGAGGGTTTTCCTGCTCTCTGTCCTCCAGGGCCATCTGTGCGTGGAGACTGGGCTGTTGCGTGGCAACAGCTGCTCCCTGCAGCTGCAAACCATGCAGAACCGCCCAAGCCCAGGCACCTCCACATGTACCCGGCAGCCTTGCAGCTCCCTTGGTAAGTGGGTGGGTTTCGCACCCTGAGACATGGTGTGCACCGTCTCCAACCTGCAAGGTGGGCCCCCAGCCTCGTGCCTCCTTCTTGGTGGTAAGAGGTGCTGGGAGCAGCCGCCCTCTTTCTGTTTGGAACGCTGGAAGCTTCACAGGGGTGCCAGGACTGCCATGCTCATGAGGCTTGTGTGATGCTGTCCTGACACACTGCTCTGGGTTCTCTGGGGTCTGACTCTGGTCACGAGCCTGGAGGTTCCAGAGGGTGTGGCAGGTATGGAGGAGAATCAGCTTGCTCTGGGACGCTGCCACAGGGGAGGTGCTGAGCGTCTTCAGACAGGGGAGCTGGGGCGTCTGCAGATTCCACCCAAACGGCCTCCTGTGGCAGCCCTCAGGGCCCCTCTTTCCCAACCAGCCTCTGAGCTTCCTTCAGGCTAGAAGAGAAAATGAAGTCACCTCGGGCTGCGATTCTGTCGCCCGCTGGGCCCCGCGTGGGTCAGCATTTAGGCCCTGCATCTGCAGGAAGTGTGATTAGCTCAGGGCAGTGAAGCAGCTCAGGCTCCCCCAGCCCCGTGGGGGTCAGAGGCCGCCGCCCACTCGCCCCTCGCCCCTTGCCCTTCTCACTACACCAGACTCTGTCGCCATCGCTGTTTGATCCCTATTTTGATGATTATTTGCTGCATAAGAAACCACTGAAACTCAGAGTTAAGCCAGAGGGTTGTTATTTCTCATGATTCAGTAGCAGGTCAGGAGTCCATGTGGTGCCTGTGGGGGTCACTTATGGCCTGGGCTGGGAGGTCCAAGAAGGCCTCACGCGTGAGTCTGCTGCTGTGGCCTGTCCTCCACGTGGCCTCTCCCCGTGGGGCCTCTTTCTCTCATCCACGGACTGAGTGTTGTGCCCCGTCCGTGTGTTGAGTCCTCGCCACCCTCATGATGGTGCTGGGAGGTGGGGCCTCCGGGAGGTGCTGCGGTCGTGAGGTTGCAGCCTCATGGTGGGATTATGCCCTCATAAAGAGACAGGTGACAGAGACAGAGATGATCTCTCTGCTCTGTCCCTCATGTATGGGCACAGTGAGAAGGTGGCTGTCTGCAGGAAGAGGTCCTTGCAGGAACCAAGTCAGCCGGCACCTGATCTTGGACTTCCAGCCTCCAGAACTGCAAACTAAACATCTGTCGTGTAATCTGCCCAGCCTGTGGTGTCAGCCATCCCAAGTGAACCAGGCCAGGCTCCGCATGGCCTCTGTCCAAGGGGCCC
>NW_007731431.1:84074-85186 GCF_000696425.1 Galeopterus variegatus | reverse complement strand
TGGTGTCAGCCATCCCAAGTGAACCAGGCCAGGCTCCGCATGGCCTCTGTCCAAGGGGCCCCTCTCGTCACCTCCCAAACCCAGTGAACTAGGCCAGGCTCCGCATGGCCTCTGTCCAAGGAGCCCCTCTCGTCACCTCCCAAACCCAGGCCCCCGTTGCTCTCACTCCAGACAACCACGGGCAATATCGGAAGTGACTTGCTGCCCCAGGCTGGGGCCATTTGTGTCTGGTCTCACCAGCCACATACCCAGACAAATTCCCATTTCAGAGCATCTGCCTCCTAGATGCTCTGGTGTGTCATACAGGATCCGCCGGGGCTTGGAAGGGAGTGGAGCGAGGGATTCGAGGTTTCAGACAGTTAGCAGGGCTGGGGCGCCGAGGCCAGGAAAACCACCATCCGGAGCTAGATCTGCGAACGCAGGATACTGGGAACCAGCCCTCATGAACGTGCAGCCTGGAGGGTGCCTCTGTGGAAGGCACCAGCAGCTGTCCGCCCATGCCCGCCTGTGCTTTCCGTCTCGCTGCTCCCAGCGGGTCCCCGTCCTGCTGGCACCATGCTGAGAACACAGTTCCTGGCTTCCTGCCAAGGTCCAGGAGAAAATGCCGCCCAGTGGCTGTTGCTCAATCTGGCGAGAACCCCAAATTTCTCAGGAATGGATGAAAATGCAAAGAAGAGTGTTTCTTCCCTCACCCTCCTCTGCCGACCTGCAGGAGCATTTCAGACGTGGGACAGGACACCGAATCCTGGCCTTCACTCTGCAGAAGTGGCCCTGAGACCTTGGGCGGCCAGGGTCTTCTCAGCGTGGAGGTGTGTGGTTTGCTTGCTGTGGCCTCGCCCTCTGCCACCTGCCTCTTTGCCCTGTCCCTCCCCTCCTGATTCCTGCCACAGGGCATGGAGTCAGAGAGCTGCAGAGCCGGAGGGACATGGAGGCCACTCGGGCACTGGGAGCCAGCCTGCCGGGGCGCTGGGGTGTCTCAGTGCCTCTCCTGGGAACAGGCACGGGGGTGTCCGTCACGCTCACCAGGGCACACACGCATCTCCACATTTCGGCTGCTGCCGCCCACGGGTGGGCCTGGGTGCCTGCCATGGCCGAGTGCAGATGCAGCCCCC
>NW_007731431.1:80010-82841 GCF_000696425.1 Galeopterus variegatus | reverse complement strand
GGTCCCTGAAGAGGGGACTCGGGAACATGGGGCCAGGTGTCTTTGTCAGAGCAAGTCCCCAGAGCCAGCCCCAGTCATCTCTTCCCTGGTGGCCTGGGCCCGAGGCCTGGCCGCTCACCCTGCATGGCCGGCAGGACTTCCATACCACGTGGGAGAAGAGAAGGCCCCGGAGGGGCTACGCGCAGACCTTCCCCTCCGCGCCAGAAGCCGAAGGCCTAAGTGGTCAGGAGCCGGGTGTTAGGAACGGTTCATGTCTCCTACCTTCTAGCCGTCCTCGCAGTCTACACAGCCCACCTTGCTCCGTTTCCCAGTTCTCTACCTTAAACTGTACTATTTTGTATTTAGAAAACAGCTCTTCTTAAAGATGGCAGCCTTCCCGCTCTGTACTGCAGTCAGAATCAGCAGGAGGAAGCCACCCCTCACGTGACTCACGCCTGCGGTCGGGGAGGGTACACCCCAGTTGTGGAACTGCACTCTCTTGAGGTCCCATGGGGTGCTTGCTCCTCGGGGCAGCCCTGGGCAGTGACCCCCTCCAAGGTGGTGCTGCCTGGACCCTCAGGCCAGGCCCCTGGTCTCCAAGGCCTCCAAGGGCTTGTGCCCAGCAGCCTGGTCCCCACGCTGGGAGGAGATCCTTGGACGCATCTTTGCTACCAGTAGCTGACGAGCACCGGACACAGAGGGAGCCGGCCTGATAGGGAGGGACGGGGTGGACACAAGCAAGATGCACCTCAAAGCCTGCGTGTCCAGGGCCCTCTTCAGAGCTGACTATCTGGACGTGGAGGCCGCCCTCGGGTCTGGCCCTCAGACGTGGAAACACAGGCCCCAGCCCTGGGCTCAGCTCCCCACTGGTCTCCCCCATTCTCCAGGCGCCCAGCACCACCCGTGTCTGCTTCCTCCAGACACCCCCACCCCTGCCTGCTGGGACCCTTGCAGCCCCTCCCATGGGTCCCCCCACTCATTCTCTCCGCGGCAGTCCGAGTAACGGTCCCAGAACCCCCACCTCGCTGTGCCGAGCCCTGTCTCCAGCTCCTGTGTGCTCAGGACAAAGTCCAGACTCTGCCTGGCCTCGCTCACTCTTTCACTCGCTCATTCATTCAGACGCTCACCAAGCACCCGCCGCATTGGGTTGTCACACATACGATGGCAGGACATCAGGCGGGACTTCTTCTGGGCCCAGCCTCAGGACCATCACAGCCCCTCCCAGGACGCGGTGGGGACGCCCTACAGAGGGTCCTGCCCCACCGTTGAGATTCCCGAGGAGTGCCGTGGCTCCGAGTGGAGACTCCCTTGAGGATCCTCCTTCCCAGGGCGTTCTTTGGCCTCCATGCCCCCTTGGGGAGCAGACCCTGGGCATCCCTCCTGTGGCTTTAGGAGCACACTCGTCTGCTCACTGCAGGCTCTGGGGTGCTTTTTGAAAAGGGGGCTCGCTTGTCCTCCTGGCACATCACAGGCGGCGGTTGCAGTTCTGCACCGTGACCCCAGGAGGGGAGCCAGGCCCTGCCCGCTCTGACAGTCCCGATCTTGCTGTCGGGCTGGCAGCGGCCCGGGGTGAACAGCTTCAAGGTTTTCTGTTCTTCTGAGCTGGGCACGGTGGGTAAGACCTGGGATCCCAGATACGGAGACTAAAGGTCCACGTGTGGTCAGGCCTCACCCTGGGGCCAGCGTGAACCAGCAGAGACGCAGCTTTGAGGGCCGAGCCTGGGCAGAGTCCCAGGGCCAGGAGAGCAGCCCATGCCTAGAGGGGCGGGGAAGAGACACATGGAAGGAAGGGCAGGGGAGGGGTCAGGTTTCTCCCACTTGAAGTGGCCCCTGGGGCGTAGTCATCGCCCATGCGGAGAGAGGGCTCCCAACCCCAGAGAGAGAGAGGGGCCCTGAACGCTCACGGTGCCCTTCATCGAGACCTTCAGGACGGGTTTCCCTGGAAGCTGTTTCTCCCCCAGCCCTGTGGACTTGGGGGGGCAGCCTGCTGCCCCTTTTCCTCCCGTGGGCCCTCACCTGCCAACCTCCGACCTCTGTTCCCTCCTCCTGCTCTGCAGACCTTGGCACCCAGCCCCACACTTCACTCCCCATCGCCTTTCTCGGCTCCTCATGTGTCAGGAGGAGGGGCCTTTCTTGACTCACCACGCCACGCTCCCCTGTTCCCCAGCCCCTGACCTTGTCATCTGGACCTTGGCCACCTGTCCCAAGACCACACCCCAACTCGTTACTCCCAAAGCCCACCCTCTACACCCAGGGTCTGTGCAGAACCCCATTCTCTTCCTTCCTCTTTCCCCCCAATGGTTTTTAAAATTTTTTCCCCCCAATGGTTTTTCAAATTTCCACTCACAGCTTCTAGCCACGGCATCTGCCGAGGTTCACCTGTGTTCCCGCCCAGGTGCCTCCGGCGTCCACACCCATGTGCATGGCGGGACGTCTGCCTCACGGTGCAGCTGGCACACGGCGGTGTCTTCTGATCCATCTCAGGTCCTCCTGGTGTCCACACAAAGCCCATGGCCACAGCACCCAGAGCCCCTTCCTGGACCAGCGCCTTCCCCAAGCTCACCCGCTGCAGCCAGAATCTTCACCCAGGAGCATGGGGTGGGGGTCTCCTCCACTCTAATCTGTCACCTACCTTAGAATAACCCCCACTCTCTGAGCAGCGAGTCCCCTGCCCTGCCTGTCCCGCACCTGCCTCTCAGGCCCAAGTTGCCAGCTCCAACTCTCTTCCTCATGCTGGGCACACAGGACCCCTTGTCCTGCTCTGCTCCCGCCATCCTTGTCCTGTCCCTCAGGGCTCCGTGTGCGTTGTGTGTCTGTGTCTGTGGTGGACAGACTCGGGGCTCCGTGTGTGT
>NW_007731431.1:22070-78151 GCF_000696425.1 Galeopterus variegatus | reverse complement strand
TGTGTTGTGTGTCTGTGTCTGTGGTGGACAGACTCGGGGCTCCGTGTGTGTTGTGTGTCTCTGTCTGTGGTGGACAGTCTCGGGGCTCCGTGTGTGTTGTCTGTCTGCGCCTGTCCCGCTGGATCTCAAGCTTGGGCCTTTGCATGCACAGCACTCACACACAGTAGGTGCTCAGATGCGCTTGCCATCGGCTGTGTGGGGCTGTCCGGGCCTTGGCCACCTCTTCCCTGAGCTCGTCCTCATTGACCACAGCAGGCGTGGGATCTGCCTTCATTCTCCCCCAGGCATCCTGGGAGCTGGAGACCCTCGGCACGCTGCTCTGAATGCATCCCTGTAGGCATTTGTGTCCCAGCCTCATCCTGCAGGGAGCACTGGGTTAGAGCACAGGGGCCTGAGTTAAACTCCTGGGCTCCAGCGTCTCTCACTTGCAGAAAACCTCGCTGCAGTAGCACCAGGGACAGGGGCCCGCACCCTCTCCTGGTGGAAGCTGCTTCGGGTACAGTCGTGTGCCCCTGTAAGGAAGCACAACGGGGCCTCTGCACACCAGGACCTCCGCACACCGGGGCCTCCGCGACCCTAGCCCCACTTCCCGCAGCCTGAAAGCGCTCTGCCAGCTGCTATGCAATCTACCAATGAGCATATTGATACAATGTCATGCACCTCTGTCCAGCCACTCGGCCGTTTATTGGAGAAAGGCAAAGGGAGTTACATTTTACCATTTGCAACAACGCCGCGGGGGCCCAGCGGAGAGGCTGTGCTCAGCGGAATGTGCTTGGGGATTCGGCTCCTTCGGCTCCTGATAAAAGCTCCCAGCAAAGCCTGCTGTGCGGCCCTTCCCACCACAGGGGCCTGGGGCACACTGAGAAGCATCTTCAAAGGGTCGTTACCAGTGAACCGCAGATTTTGTTCATGCGAGAAAAATGTTCCCCTCAAACTCTCTTTCCTTCGAGGCACTTCCATTGCGAATACAGCCGTCAGGTTGCCCCGCTTTGCCAGTAAAAGGTCGGCAAGCCGGTGGAAGGGACAGAAAAGTCTGGCCTGGGCCAGCGCAGGAAGGCAGGGCCCACGGCGCTTGTGGCTCCGGACGGTCCCACCGAGGCCCCTGGCCCCGCTCTGCCCTCTGCCGGGCTTCTCTCTGGGCACACTCAGCAGGGGGCACAGGCGCCTCTTGGAAAATTACTGGCCTCGAGTCCGCTGAGAAGACGCCTCCTGGGGTGATGGTTAATCACACACTGCACCGTCTGCTTAAAGCAAGTCTGCAAGTTTCTCAGAATTGCCCTGAGGAGGAGGAGCCAAGTGACCCTCAGAGTATGGCGGGGGCACACTGTGACCTTGGGTGCTGTCTTCTGTCCTCGGCTCTGCAGGCCCCGGTCAGATGGACACACGAGGTGACCCCTCCCCACAATGGGGAGACCACAGGTCCCCTGTTCACGGCCTATCTTCTGGGTTGTGGAGGCTGAGGGGTCCGGGGTTCACTCACTGACCAGGCCCTGGGTGGGCCCTGGAGCCCCCCAGGTCGAAGGTGGGACAGTGGCTGCCTGGAGAGGATGCTCTGCTTGGTACAGACCGACAGGAAGTCCTTGTCCCAGGAGGGGTCCAACATAAAGCAGAGCCTGGGGGTCAGGGGATGAGGGTGACCAGACGGCCCCCAGGGCTCTTGGGGGACAGAAGCCTGTCTGTCTGGGAAGCTGCAGGGGAGAAGGAGGCCTGTTGTCTGGTCCCATGTGGCCTCCTGCCTGGGTGGTCTTCAAGTCCTTGGAACTCAGTTACCTCATCCAGAAGATGAGGGCTAACCCAGCGGCGTCTGCAGAGTGGCGTCTGCAGAGTGCCCGGAGGGTCTGGGGTGTGGGTTATCCACACTCCTGGTGCGATAACCCCGGGGCTGCCAGGCTGGCATCCTTCCTGTCTGGGACTCACTTGGGTGGTCTCTGTGGCCTCCACATTTCCTCTGTCCACAGATGGTCAGTCGTGGCCATTGGTGCAGGTGACATGGCCACTGATTCCTTCCTCCCCAAGCCATGTGTAGCCCAGCCCTAGATCATCTCCTAAAACACAGCCCTCTGTGTGTCCCCTCCAGGCTGCTTCCAGAAGGACACCCAGACGCTTCACCCAGCCGCTCGCGGCCCTCAGCGTTGGGCCCCGTCTCTCACGCCCCGAGTCTCATCTTCCTTCCTGTCAGTGCTGTCCCGTAGGTGCCCCTCAGCTCCTCTTGCAGGTCTGCAGTGGAGTCCCTCCCTTCTCTCCTTCCAGGCTCTCCCACCTGAGGGACCAAGTACCCACGAGTCTGGCATTGCAGGCTGAGCTCGGCAGGACATTGGCCGTGTCCAGGCTGCTGGCAGCACCGGGGGCCCTGGAGGTCACCCTGGCCACTCGTTGTGGGAGTCGATGCTCTGGAAGGTCAGGAGGGGCTCACCTGGGAACCTGACTGCACAGTGCCCAGCACTAGGAGAAGGGGACTGAGGCCGGCTGAAGAGGGATGGCAAACTGCAACTCGCAAATGGCCAAGAAACATATAAGAAACGCCAATCTAGCCAGAAATCAGAGAAAGAAAACCAACGCTGTGAGATGCCACTTGCTGCCAATGCTTCCGAGAGCCCGACGTCCTGGCACGGCTGCCTTCTGGAAGGCCATTTACATCTCCCTTAACCTCATAAGCCACTTCTAGAATGATCCCTCCCAGGGGCTCCAAGATGTGCAAAATTTTTTGAACAAAGATGTTCATTGCAGGAATATTTACAATAGCTAAAAATTGGAACAACATAACCGTCCACCAACGGAAAACCAGCTAAACCCAGGCTGCCGTACCCACGCGAACACAGGGCTCTGCGAGAGCTGCTTCGTGGCACGGGAAAGCGCTCACACGCGCGACGTGACTCAAGAGCCACGTGACGCCAGTTATGGACACACGTGCAGTGTGAACGTGGACCTGCAGCAGTGTTCTCGTGTGTCAGGAGAGAAATGCCGAATTAACTGCTTATAACTGCCCGTGGGTGGTAAAATTACAGCTGCTTTTCACGTTTCTCTTTGTATTTGTTCTGTATTTTCCAAACACGTTACAAAATATATTATTTTCATAATCGCAAAAGTTATAAAATACACATTTGTGCTATTATTGTTTATCTGAAGAGAACGACCTTCTGCCACTTCACCTGACTGAGGACATTGTCTTCGCCCACTTTCCCGGCTGTGGCAAACGCAGGGGACGGGGGCCCCTGGGAGACGCTGGTCACTCCCTGTGCTTTCTGCCATGTCACAACTCCAGACAGACAACAACCTGCCCCAGCTCATCTCGGGGCTGTTCCCTCAGAGACCCCCAGCACAGTCTGCAACAACCATTCTCTTGATAGCCCAGCAGCAAACAGACTCCCGCTGGGCCAGCAGCCCTGGGCAGGGGCCTGGAGCTGGGAATTCTCTGTCTGTCTCTCTCTCTCTCTGTCTCTCTCCATCTCTGTCTCTGTCTGTCTGTCTGTCTCTCCCCTCTGGCCTCCTGTCCCGGCAGAGATAACGCTGTTCCTCTTGTGCATGGAACACAAAGGCAGGGGACTCCAAACGCGACCGGGCCGACTCCCACATGGGGACAAGGCTAATCCTGCGGGCTTAGCTCTGAGCCCAGAAGTCGATAGTCCAGGCTTGGGGGAGGCAACCGCATCCGGTGACTTCCGAGGTGGCTGCTCAGTCACTGGGGCCTCATAAACAAACTCGGTTCCACCATGAAAACAAACCACCCCCGGAAGACAAAGGTTAATGATCTGCTGATCACGAGATTCTCGATGGCCTCCCCCTAAGCCGCGTGTGCTCTGAAGCCTGGTGTCAGAGGACTTCAGAGGCGTCACCAGTGATCGTTTCACACTCTCTGCACCTTCCTGCAGCTGGGCTTGGGGGCACCGGTGCCTTGAGGTGGTCACTGTCCTGTCCCTGGTGGGCCCTGGGAAGAGGCCACAGCACCAGCTTCAAGCTCATCCCGCTGCCTCCGTGTGCTTCAGACGCTGGGTTGTCAGGGGACAGAACCAGGCCCCTTGAGCCACTGCTGGTGGACAGCTGTGCCTTCCTGCGATTGCTCGGCCAAGAGCTGTTCGGACCTGGGGGTTTCATCTCCCACAGGACAGCACCATCCTTGGCCTTCTGCCCACGGCTCCATCACACAGTAATTGTCCCTCTGCAGCGAGAGTGGCGGTCCCTGTGGGGTCCCTGTGGGAGCACCCCTGGGACGTCTTGATGCTGTCTCAGCGGCTGGCTGGCAGCTCAGCCCTGTGGTTGCTGATTTCCAGGGAGCAGTGGGACGGGAGGGCTGTAGGGTTCTGGGGACATCAGTGGGGCCAGGGCTCGTAGGGGACCATGGGCCCTGCCTGGTGGGTCACGGGTAGATGGTGGCACATAGGTTGGCCACATTCATCTTCCCTGCGAGGGGCTGGAAGGTTCTGAAAGGCTGGAGCCTCTGTGGCTGGTTCCCTTCACCACCCCACCCAATGGGGGGAAGAGAAACAGGATGACCCAGCAGAGTCCCCCAGTGTGTGTGGAGAGAGGGTCTAGGCCCCCGACTGCGACCATCAGGCTGCCCAGTGTCCTGGAGGCAGGGGGCGTCCCCTCTAGGGAGCTGTGTCACAGCCCGCCGTGTGTCTCCTAAGGGCTGGAACGTCCAGACATCCCAGCCACATGGAGGCCCCTGCAGGGCCTGGTGGTACCTGAATGCTGTTCCTCTATGAGGACTCGACCAGGCGACTGGGTCCCTAAACCTCAGGTCCTGACCGCAAATTTGGGGTGAGTGGTACAGTCTGAGAGATCCCGGCTGGTTCAGGGCGGCAGCTGGGAGGCTGGAAGGAGGGGACCTTAGTGTGCTGGTCAGCAATCGGCCACCCTGGCAGTCCTGGCTGCCTCCCTCCCCAGGCCACAGGGGACCTTCTTGCCCCCTTGAAGGGACAGCGGCATGTTCAACGTGCTGGGGCTGGTGGAATGTGGGCAGAAGGGACTGTGCCTGGGTCCGGCCTCGCCAGCCTCAGCAGTGATGGACGATGGGGTGGACATGAAGGTGCAGCTGCCCAGGTGGGCATCACGACCCAGGGAATGTTTGTGTGAGCAAGAAACAAACCTTCACTGTCTCGGACCATAGGGATGTTTGTTACCGCAGCGTAACCTAGTTCATGCTAACCAGCTGTCATCTTTTCCTGAACTTGAGAGGTGGGGCATCTTCTTATAACACAAATGGGTCAAATACCTAAAGCTGAGAGTGTGCCTCATGCTTAGTAAAATCTGGTAGACGAAACACAAGATGAATTAAGGAGCAAATCCCTTCCGAAGGGACTCAGTAAGTTCTCTGTTACGTTTTAGCCACTTTTTAAAAAAACTTATGTAATTAGCAGAGATTTTAAAGTGATGATAATATCTGTTGTTAGTGAGAGGTGCGTAGAATACTTGTTTCCTGCCATGGGAGGGCGGCTCAGCTTTGTGTGCAGCGATTCTGTGATCTACGTGCACTCGAGAGTTAGAGACAGGTGTAGCCCGTGCCCAGTCACTCGCCTCCCAGCGACCTACCTCAAGGAAGACGCTGGAACCGTGAATCTAGTCATAGGGTCAGGAAGATAAATACGAAAGCTCTAAATTAGTTTGTGGCAAACTGACTCTAGGAGTATACAAAATTATGCATCACAGACAAGTTGGGATTATTCCAGGAATGTGAGGTTAGTTTAATATTTAAAAATCCAGCTATGTAATCATCACATTAAGAGAATAAAAGAGAACAATCTTTAATCATATCCAAAACGTAGAAAAGAATTTCATGCAATTTATAATTAAAAAAGAAGCTTCAGGGAGGGTGGTTGGGGGCTTTGGGCTGAAGGGTGGGGGTTTCTCTGGGGAGCGATGAAAAGGTTCCAGAGCCGATCGCGGCGGAAGCTGCACGCCACTGCGAGTGCACCGAAAGACCATCGAATTGTGCTCTGTGAATGAGTGGACTGTGCAGTGGCTGAGTTTTATCCCAATATAGCTGTTACAAAAAATTAAAAGAAAAAAAAGTAAGCTAAGAACGGAAGGAAGATTCCTTAATCTGAAAAGAGTCTGTATAAAAATTTCCTTCATTCTCAATGGTTCCAGTGGGAGACATTGAAAGCTTCCCACAGAATGGCACATGAGACAGGATGTCCACAGTCCGTGACTTTGTCCAGTGGTGTGACGGACACAGTGCAGTAAGACAAGAGAAAAAAATGTAGAAGGATGGGAAAAGATTTAACAAAACATTTTCAGTTGACATAATTTTGTACTAAAAATATCCTTAAAAACCAATGGATAAAAGTATTAGGAAAAGATTTTGATACCAGGTCAACAAACTAAAAGTAACTGTATGGTTATACATGCCAGCACTACACAATTAGACAACTGAAAGGCAAACGGTAAAAAAACAATGCCGCTTGCGATGGCATCGGAAATTAACACCTACAAATAAATCCAGCGAAAGATCGTCACGACTTCTGTGCAAAAAACTACAAAACATTGCTGAGAAAAAGAGATTAGTGAAGGGATATACCATGTTTATGGTTTGAAAAACTTAATACTGAAAGATTTCCATTTAAATCAATTTATAGATTATAGATTTGAGCACTTAGTCAAAATCCCAGAAGGCAATGGCAGCCCTGCAGAAAGGGAGCGAGGCTGGTCCTTGGATATCTTCATGACGCTGTGGCAGGCAAAGGCTTTTCAAAGACAGCTGATTAGATCATTCATATTTAAGGGCTTCTGTTCATCAAAAGACGCCATTCAGAGGGCGACAGGCAAACCAGCGAGCGGGAAAAAGGCCTGTGAAGCACTGTCTTCCAGAATATCCTAACCGTCCTGGAGTGAGCAGGAAGGAGCCAGCATCCCCGCAGACAGGGCATGAGAAATGAAAGCAGCTCGGGGCGATCCACGGAACTCGGGGTCTGCTGAACACGGCAGCCCAGAGAGACAGGAGACCAGCCCCGCCCATGTCCGGGTGACAGCTATGTTGTGCATCTGGGCAGCTGTCTTCAGATTAGTTGCCACCCCGATGAGTAAAAATTTCCTGAATGCTGTCACAAGTTGGCCAATGTGACCCTCTCCCTTTCTTTGCTGCAAACTCCAAATATTTATGACACGAAGAGCAACAGGTAGCCAATCAGAGCTCGTGACACTTATGATCGGCACACAATGCTGGGACCTCCCCTAACTTCTTTTCTCCCTTTAGAAATTTTTCTACAAGTTTTGGAAATAGAGGTGGTGGAATTCACACAGCATCGGAACGTGACTAATTCCACACAATTGCATGTTTAAAAATGCTTAGAGCGGCAACCCTTATGTGTATATACTTTACCACGATTTAAAAAACTGAAAAAAAAAAAAAAGAGGAGTCTATTTAAAATTGAAAAAAACATCTGCTTACAACTGTTGGCAGGTGGAGCACAAATCAAGGCAACTCAAATTTGTGTCTTCCCAGGCTGCAGTTCTAAGCACTGGCCCAGATAAACTCTTTGTTTTATGTGTTTTTGCCTCAGGTTCTTCCTTAGGTCCACAGGCATTTCACAGAGGACAGCGGGATGGCCAGTGCATGGAGCGATGCTCGGTCACTGGCCATTGGGGAAACACGAATGAAGCCACGATGACTCTGCCCCGTGCTTGCCCCATGGCTAACGTGTAAACAGGCAGACAGTGGGCGTCGGCAAGAGCGTGGAGCAGGTGGAGCTCGCCCACGTCCTGGGCCAGGCGGGGGGACCTGGCTCACCTGTTCCTGGAAACCACTGGGTGGCATCTTCTCAGCTGGACTCTCACTCACTGCAGGAGGTGGCAGCCCACTCGGGGTGTGCACCTGCAGAGACACGGACACCTGTGGCAAGAGATCAGGACAGATGCTCACCGCAGCTTTCATTCTAACGGCGCAGACCGGACATCTGCCCAGGACGAAGAACGGCACTTGCCGGGGACACCACGCAGAGACAGCCTGCATGAAGGGACGCCTCAGGCTGCACCACGGCGACCCCACGAACTGAAGCCAGGAGCAGAGTGTGCAGACCACGAGAGGTGGCAGAGTTAAACTATGGTTTCAGAATCGACAGGGACAGTGGTTTCTTTTGGGAAGCAGGGACAGTGCCGGGAGGGCGTGGCAGCTCCTGGGGTTCTGGAACGTTCAGCTCTTGATTGGGTGATTGTCTGTGACGTGGATGTGCTTGATTTGTGAAAAGTCATCAGCCTGCAGAAAGACGCTTGTTCAAATATGATATTCACAATGGGAAATTACAAACATCAGAGACGTGCCCACTGGGGAAAGTTTCTACAATAGATTACGGTGTACATACACTGAGTGCTTTTGATGTTACACATCAAAAATTACACAGGAAAGAAAAACAATAAAAATTTAATTTAAAAAATAAATAAAAATTTAAATTTAATTAAACAATTAAAAAATGTAATGAAAAGAAAATACTCAAAACGTAAGTAAAAACCGTGCACAGACAGCAGAATTTCAGCTAGTGAGTGTGTGAGCCACACACATATTTACAAACTATAGAGCAAAGACCAAACTGGACTGTTTTTCTCCGCTGGACAGTTGAAGATGCTTCAGTTTTCTTTATTGAGCATGCGTTGCTTGTGTAGTGAAGAGCTGTTGGAACAAAGCCGGGTGAAGAATGTTGTTCAGAGTGTGGCGCGGGGGGCGAGGTCCTCGGCTGCAGGACGGGCCGGCCACGGATGGATCCTGCTCTGCGCGGACCCTCGACAGCAACCCCACTGTGCATGCGTAACTTTTCACAATTTACCCCGAATCACCTCTCCAGCCTCAAGGGAGGCGTGTGGGGCCTGGACCGCTGCTGTGAGTGGGGCTGCTACTTTTGGGGGCCATCAGAGTTGTAGGACAGGGGCGACGCTGTGGGGTATTGACAATGTTTCGTGGCTCGTAGTGTTTCTGGTTATTTTTAAATACAATCTGAGTAAAAGCAGAAAGTTCACCAAGTGTGTTCATCTATCCCCTGAGCACCCCAGATTTTGGAAGGGAACTAGACCCTGTTGGGAAGACCAGGTTGGCCAATCTCCTGTGGTCCCTGGTGAGCTGGCCGGTGGTGGAACCAGCAAGGGAGTGGTGAGGTGGCGGGTCGGATGTCCCCTGCCAGGGACAGCTCCCCAGGTCTCCCAGCAGCGTGGAACTCGGAGGATGTGTGTTGACTGAGGGCTCACGCAGGAGGCTCCAGGCTTATCTGTAGAGGAGACAGAGATCCCTGCCTGGGGCGCCTCACCTTCTGCTGGAGAAGATAAGCAACTGATAAGCTAAACCACCCGTGGGCACATTAGCAGGAAACAGTGCTATGAGAAGGAAGAGTGGGGGAGTGGGCCGGAAGGTACCAGGTGCAGCATTAAGCCCGTGGCCAGGGCCACCTGGGCGGGTCTATGCTGAGACTTGCCGGTAGGAGGGAGCTGGCCAGGTGGGCACTGTGGGAAGAGGGCTCCTGGTGGGGGAATGGGCGCAGGGGGCATGTGAGAGGACCCCAGGGGCTTCAGGCAGAGGAGGCTGGAAGTCACAGGCAGGGCAGGCAGGACCCTGCTGCCACCTGGAGGTTGCCAGCCTTTGCCCTTACGCACACAGAATTCGCATGGGAGGGCCTTGGTCACACTACCCAGAGAACGAACATGTCACCGTGGCCAACAGCCTTCGCGCCTCACCTTGTGGGCCTGTGCCCGGCTTTGGCGCAGAAGAGAGGTCTCCTGGTGCCCAGCAGAGCTGCACCTGCCCTGCACCTGAGGAAAGCCAAGCCCCCAGGAGGCTGCCAGCCAGTTGGAGTGCCACGGCCAGCCTGTGAGACCACATGGCAGAGGCTGGGACTGGCCAGAGCTCACTTCATGGCCAGCACATGGAGGAAGGCCCGGCCCGCGGCCCTGCGCAGGGCTAGTGGCCGATGCGGCTCGGGTCCAGCTGCAGGAAGCCACGGCACCTGTGCCTCACCTGGGGAGGCCCGCCGGACTGTGGGGGCCACAGAAAATGCATGTGGTGGTGACATTGGGACCCTTTGGGGGTCTGTACACAAGGTGGCTCTGGGGCAGGAACCAAAGAAATGCCAGTCCTGGTTGCAGGGTGCGGCTCAGGCCCAGCCTGGGCACCAGGCCTCTTTCTGCCAGAGCTATTTCCAGATATTTTCTCAGGAAACACCCGAGGAGTTAAATGTTGTGTCTGTCTACCAAGTGCAGATCGGGGCCTTAGGGCACCAGGAGCTGTGGGGCGGCTGGTCCAGGGGTGTGGGTCCAAGTCCATGTTCTGCCACTCCTGAGCTGCTCCCTGGAGGCTTCCAGAGGGACTAGGGTGAGGAGGACACGCCAGGCCTCCCTGAGCAGCACTCCCCCATGCCACGCCTGGGTGCCTGCCTCTAGTCCCCTGGGGGCTCACTCTGGGCAGGTCCAGGGGGACCCTCAGCCTCTCCCAGCCCACCCCACCCTCGCTCTGCCTCACTGGTCGTCCCCAGGCTCCCCCCACCTGCTTGGCCAGCCCGCTGACCCTCCGTCCTCTCTGTCTCTTTCTGCAGCAGCCTCTGCCCGGCCCCTGCCCTCCTCTCCAGTCTGAGCTCTTCTCAGAAGCCAGATGCTCCTAAATACAAACACGATCCCTTCCCTCTAGCCCCCTCCCTTTCCCAGTGTTCTGGAGGCAAAGGTCAGGCTCCTGGACTCGCACGTTCTTGAGGGACGCCCTCCCCTCCCGCCTTCCCCCCCATCATCCAGCGGGGGTGGTGCGAGCCAGCCCTGGGGGCGGGGCGGCGTTACCGTCCAGCCGTGCAGATGCTGACGCGATGAACCAGCAGAGACACAATGACAAAGTCCCATCCATTCTGGGAAGGCCACAGGGGTGGAAGGAATATGGGTCGGGGGGCAGCGAGTGGAGTCCAGGTGGCCGGCGGGGGGACCTCCAGGAGAGCTGACCCCACGGCTGCCCTGGAGGGAAAGGCCTGCGGGGAGCAGCGGGGGTCTCAGTGTGCAGGACTGTGTGGGTGGGGAGATGTTGGGGAGGCACAGGGGGCCGGATGAGCAGAGCCTGAGCCCAGAGGGGCATCCCCACCCACACAAGGTCTGCTCTGCCCTCACACTTGAATTAACACAGCCCCTGGGGGTGGGGTCCTCTCCTTGTACCCCCCAGCTTTGAAGACCAGGCTGGGCCTGCTGTCCCTCCAGGCTCTCCAGGCCCCCATGGTCATCCTGTGGCTTCCCCGTGTCTCCCTGACTGACCTCTGCTCTGGGCCTCTTTCCCGTTGCTGTCCTGGTGCCCGGTTTGGGGCTGCCCCACACATGAGCCCGTGGATGGACAGAAATTCTGCCAACACAGACAGCCTGCAGGAAGGAGCTGCCCTGGGGGTGGCCGGCAGTTCTGAGTCCCTGTAATGAGCCCAGGGTCACAAGGGACCAGCTGTATCTCAAGTGGCCCTGGGTGCCCAGGCACTGGCAGCAACCCCAGGCCCTTTGAGGAGCCATTTAGATCCCAGAGCTAGGGATGGGAGGGTCCAGGCTGGGTCGCCTTGTGTGAGTGGGTGATGGGCCATCCCAGGACACCAGGATCCACCTGCCACCCCTAGGCTGGGGTGGGACCAGGGATGGCCCAGCTGTCCTCAGAGCAAGCTGCAAAGAGAGGGCCACTTCTGGCTTCCTGTGGTGGCGGTGGGGTGAGTGGTGGGCCAGGGTTGGGGGAGCACCAGCACCCCCTGAGCCAGGCAGACACGGTCCGTTGGCCTTGGGTCCTTTCTTCCTGTGGCTCCCCGTGGCCATCAGAGCACACGCCCACCGCCCACGGGGCTGCGTTTGCACAGGGGGAGGGGCAGGCTCCCATCGGTGGGCGGGTGGCTCCGCAGATAAGGCATTAATAGTCCTGCCAGACTCGCCCCTCGGATCTGCTGACACCTCCTTTCTGCCCAGGTGCTGGGGTGAGGGGCCAAAGGTTCTCTATAAAGTGCAGGGGCTCCGCACCCAGCCGTTCTCCAGCTCCCGCCTGCCTGCAGTGCCAGGGCCAGCTCCCCGAGCACCATGGTGAGGCTCGCGCTGCCCAACCCCGGCCTGGAGGACCGGATCCCGTCGCTGGGCAGGCTGGATGCCCTCGATCGGCAGGAGGCCAGCTCCCGGCCGCAGTGGGACAACAAGGCGCAGTACATGCTCACCTGCGTGGGATTCTGTGTGGGGCTCGGCAACGTGTGGCGCTTCCCCTACCTGTGCCAGAGCCACGGAGGAGGTAGGGCAGCCGTGCGCGGCCCGGGGGCTGGTGTCACGCAGTGAAGGTCCCCGTCGGGCCACAGCACCCACTCACAGAGAGGAGAGGAGACACCACAGGAGCAGGGGACATGTCACCCCCTTCCGCTCCTGGGCCTCAGGTTGTTGGAGAAGGAGACTTCCCTGCCTGGCCTGGTCCAGGTGCCTTGTGTAGGACTCCAGGGAGGCCCTGAGCTGCAGGACTTGGGGGTCCTGCCCTGTCCCCAAAGGACTGTCTGATCTGGGGGTGGGGGATACAGAGAGGGACAAGGTCTCCTCCAGGCAGAGCAGGGCAGAAGGAGCCTGGACTGGGGGTGGTATGGCCGGCTCTGTACCAGGCAGGCACCGTATGGCCCCGTCAGAGAGAGGCGGGGGCTGGGCCTGGGCTGGGAGCAGGCGACCTTCAGCGGAGCCTGGCGGGTGTGTGGAGTCTGTGCTGTCCTGCCCTCCAGGCTGGTGCCTGGCTGAGGTGCACATGGCTCAGAGAGGGGAGCCGCTGCCACCCTATGCTGACCCCTCCAGAGGTTCGAGGGCACTGCCCTCCACAGGCCAAGGCTGTCCACTCTCCCCAGCTGCAGAGCAGCGCCCCCGAGTGCTGCGTCCAAGCCCTCATGGACCAGTCCCTCTGTCTAGCCTCCTGGTGGCCCCTGACCACACTTCCAGGAGGCTCTGGTGGCCCCTGGGGGCGCACCTGCAGTACCAGCATCACACATGTGGTCCCCTCCCTCCCAGTGGCCTCGGGCATCCATGAAGCACCTTCCACACTGTCTCCTCGGCCCCAGCCCTGAGGGGCCACTGCACACAGGGTACCATGCATGGGGGTGGCGGCTGCCTTTCCAAACCTGCTGCGCTCTCATCCAAAAGACGGTCTGGGCAGGTCCAGCTCCAGAAACAGGGTCTGCTGGGCGCTCTGGGTGTGTCCGTGGTAGGCCTGGTTGTGTGCGTTTTTAAGTAACCTCCTAAGTGACATGATCACTCTGGTGACATGATTCAGTAGCTGTCATTTTCTTTCCAACTTTGAAGGGCTTGCCACCTCAGGCACGGGCTGTGCGATGTGAAAGTTCTAAAGAAAAGCAGAAACGGTCATTCCTGAGTCAGTGTCATCCACCTGCGTTGTCAAGGAGCTGAGCTCTGTGTGTGGGGACGCGTGTTTTGTGCGTCTCTGGTCCAGCTGGGGGACCCATCACAGCAGTAGAGACGGCCGGGCTGACCGTCCCCAAGTCCTGCCTCCCCACCGGCCTTGGCCAGAACTTAGCCGTCGCCTCAGATACTCCTGGTCACTGTCCTCTTCCCTCCCCCAGGGGCCCTGTCTTGCAGGTGGCATCTGCTTAGCTTGTGGGAAGCTGAGCCAGGAGTGGAGCAGAGACCCCGGGAATTTCTTCCCCGCCTCAGGGTGGGAGAAGCCAGCTGCGGGGGAGGACAGGCCAGCAGGGCACCCCCTGCACACAGGGACCCTGGTGGAGTGCAGGAGCCCTCGGGGGCCACAAGGGGGTGGGGGGTGGACCTACATTGCCATTGGAGGCGCAGATGCTTGTCCGTCTGGGAAGAGGGGGTGGGACCCCCTGAGCTGTGGCATAAACAGTTATTTCAGTCTTTCTCAGAAGGGCTATTTCTAAGATCCCGATGGTGGGAATCTGATGGCGGGTCCCAGTACCTCTGATGGTCTCTGCTCTGAGGCTGGGATGCACAAAGCCTGGGGAGCACAGGGCTTCAGGGCCCGGGGGACCTGTGGCTGCCATCTGTGGACTGTGGCATGTGGTGCCCAGCGGGTCGTACCACAGACTCGGCCCTGAGCCTGGGCAGCACAGACGGGAGGGGCCACGCAGGCCCTGGAGCAGGCTGCGGTGGGACGGCGGAGCCGGGCCCAGGCAGCACGGGCTTTGGGGGGTCCACTTCAGAGGGTGGCTCCAGCCATCCCTCCTCCCCTTCTCCCTGGACAAGCTGCCCCGCCTCTCTCACGCTCAGACTTTGGGGTCCCCCATCTGCTGCAGTGACCCAGGCAGCACCTTGGGGCTCTGGCCGTCCCCACCGGCCTTTCCTGCACACCCTGTCACATGCCGACCAGGACTCCACACACCAGACAACCAGCCTGAGAGCTGAAGCCCAGACTGCAGTCAGGTGGACTCAGAGCCGGGACAGCAGGACCCGAGCGCTGCTTCCGGTCCCCTGAGGGATGGTTCTGCGCTGTTCAGGCGATTTCTCGCTGGTGCACATGGTTCACGGGGAATTTAACATCTGGGCTGCATCTCTGGACGGCCAGGGGGCGGGCAGCCTGCAGGTGAGACGGGCGCCTCTCCTCGTGTGGCCTTCAGAGCAACCATCACAAGGGCTCAGGGGAACACAGGGTCCCTCTGCGGGCTCCTGGGGGGTGTGAGCCTGCGGCTGCTGCCGGGACAATGGAGCTGGGTGGTGTCCCTGGGGAAGCCGCATCCTCAGCCCTTCCAACCTAGGTCAGTGATGCTGGATTTCCTAATTCGCGCTGATCGCCGGTGCCCACCACACTTGAGGGCAGGCAGCCCGCGTTTCCACCTGGCTTTTCTCCTGGAGCTCAGATGGCCCTTCAGGATTAAGAAAAATGTTGGCTAGAGCGTGGTGTTGATAACACCAGGGTCCAGGGTCCAGGGTTTGATCCCTGTGTCGGTCTGCTGCCAAAAATTTAATAAAAAAAAAAATGTACGCACTCCTCTGAGTCCCCCAAGTGCACTAAATATTTGCCTCGTGGATAGACCTGGGCCAGGTGGGCAGGCTCCTGTGGCCCTGTTCTGAGAAATGACATCCACGTCCTGGGTCACCCACGGTGCCCAAGAGAGGGTGAAATTACACTCACAGCCACAGGGGCCTGCCCTGAAACCACGATTCTCTGCGTGTGTCACTGTCACTGGCCTCGTGCCTCAGCCACTGAGGAGCTGCCCCACAGTTGGTCCCTCGTTGCAGCACCAGCACAGGTGGGGAGGTGGGGTGAGAGGAGCCCGAGGGGCCGTCCCTCTCGAGGAACACGAGGGCGGCCGACAGCCGTCCCCAGCCGTCCCCAGCCGTCCCCACACGCCAGCGGCCCGGGCTGCTCAGCGCCTGGTGCAGGGGCTGCACTTGCCTGCCCACCACATCTGGTTATTCAGCAAACGTTCCTGAGCCTTTCTCTGTGCCGCAAACACCACCTGCTGGAGGGAGCGAAGGGCCGCTGCCGAGTCCCTGCACTCAGAGGACCTGCAGCCGCCGCCCCCTCCTCTCCTGATTTCTCAAGGCAAGTGGCACTTCCAAGCAGAGTGTCTCCTGCCTTCTGGTCACCTCCCACGTCACTGCATCCCTGCCCCGCCGTTATCTCTGCCGCGTGCTTCCATCCGTGTGAGGAGCCCACGCCCACGGCTCCTGGTGCAGCACAGAGGTCCGGTCTCTAGGGACCTTTGGAACCGTGCCCCGCGCTGCCCCATCTGGCACAATCTATGCAGCTTTTCTGACACAGACGCCTCTTCTTCCCTGTTTCCCTCCCTCTGCACCTTCACCCCACAGTAAGCAGTAGCCGGGTTTACAAAAGAAAGATTCATATTCCTGAGGCCTTAATTTGTAAAGAACACTTGGCGTGGCTTGAGTTCTTTGAGAGAGAGACTCCCAGGGGCTGAGAATCCCCTCATCTGCCTCAAAGGCCCCGAGTGCTTGCTCTAAGCGGGGCACTGCTCTGGGCTGGGGATGCCGAAGGGGGGGGCACCCATCCCAGAAGCCCCAGGAACCTCAGGAGCCCCAGGACTTCAGGAGTCCCCAGGCCGAGTTGTCGGCTGCTCAACTCATAGGATGGGCTCCCCATGCGGGAAGCACGGGAGGCCCGGCTGCCTCCCAGGCACGCGGCTGGGATCTGGGGTGGGGTGGGTGTGTGCGGGCTGCCCGCATCCTCTGCTCACTGCTGACGCTGCTCTGAGCTGAGCCTAACCCACAGCAGGCCTCGGACAGCCTCTTGCCCTGAGGAACTTCTGGAAGGGAGGGGAGCCGGGGTGAAGGGCAGCAGGGGGAGCTATCCAGGAGGCAGGACACAAGTGGGGTTTTAAGGATGAGTAGGATGGCAGGAAGCTGGTGTGTTTAGGACGGGGGCATGGAGTGGCACGGGAGGGAGGAAAGGACGGAGACTGGGGCTGCATCAGGGCCGAAGGTCAGGAACTCCCGGAGACAAAGGCCGTAGTCACTGCCGCCGGGTGCAGGTGTGAAGACAGGGTGCCAGGACAGGGAGACCTGCGAGCCGGGTCCAGGGGCACAGCCAGGGCCGCAGGCTCACCTGCAGGGACCCCTGGGATCTCAGCAGAGCCTGCTCATTAGGTTAAAATAGGGAGAGATTTTCCCCTCTAGGAGCTTGATTTGAAACTCTTCTGGGCAAAACCACCAGGAAGAAAACAAGTCTGTGGTTTCTAAATGTCCTTTCTTTGAGCTCTTAAGGCTCAGGCGCAGCTGCTGAGTGTCAGTGACCTCTGGGGCCACAGGTGTGCGAGTCTCTGCCGCACTGCGCTGGAAGGACCGCGCCACTGCTGGAGCGTGCTGGACTCTGCTGCGGCCCCGAGTCAGGCTTGCGCACCCCCAGCCTCGGCCAAGCCCTTAGTGGTTGGCGCCTACCCGCACTAAAGCGAGGGGGTCGGGAGGAGAGGGAGGGTCCCATGTGCCAGCCTGTCTACGTGGGGTCTGCAGCGTGTGGTCTTCACCCCACATGGGATGGTTGGCGTGATGATGGCAGCGTCCACATCTGCGCGACGGCTGCTCTGCCCCCGGCCCCCTGTGTTATTTCTCCACTGGCAGGTGTCCGCGGGGCTCCCACTGCAGTCAGCTGTGTGCTGGGCCCCGGTGCCACCTTAACTGAAAGAGTGAGGTCTTCCTTGAAGCCGCCCAATCCCTAGCAGGGCTCCCGGCTCACGTTCGTACCGAGTCGGCACAGAACGTTAACTGTGCTGCTTTGGGACAGCGGCAGGTGCAGCTGTGGCAGGCGGTGGGAGCGCCCGGCTGATAGGCACAGGCTCTGTGGGCACCACTGCACTTGCCTGGTGTGGGTCATGATGCAGCGGCATTGGCTCTCATCACTTATGACCACAGCTCCCCAAGGCCAGGCAGGGGATAGCAGCCCATTTGGCAGTTGGGGGTGTCCAGCCACGAACAGGTCCTTCTGGAACATGGAGTTGGCTCTGACCCCAAACCAGAAGACTTGCTGGGCACCTCAGCCCCGATCATGTCCAGCGGTGTTCCATGGTCGTGACAGAGTTCTGCAGGCCCTTCCTACAAATGCACCTGCCCCAAGGGTGGCCTTTGGGCTCTGCTGTGGCCACCCTGAGGGCTCCGCTGTCTGCTCTGTTGCAGGGGCCTTCATGATCCCGTTCCTCATCCTGCTGGTCCTGGAGGGCATACCCTTGCTGTACCTGGAGTTCGCCATTGGGCAGCGGCTGCGGAAGGGCACCATGGCCGTGTGGTCCTCCATCCACCCTGCCCTCAAGGGCATAGGTGTGTGTCCAGTGCAGCCCCTGCCTGGGGCCCTCCTTCTGTGCCTTCTCTGTCCCTTTCTGGGGAGGGGAAGATCTCAGGTTCGTCCGTCCCTGAGGCCTCTGGAAACTCTTCATTGGATCTATGGGAGTGGACGTTGCAGTGCCCAGGCTGGCCACACCTGGACCCCAGGAGCCACCTGGGCGAGCAGAGGCTGCCCGAGTCCCCGCAGCCCAGGACACGGGAGGGGCTAGACACTGAAGAGGGCGGGTGCCCAGCTGCTCACCCGGGTCGGGCTTTGCAAGGGCCAGAGGCTGGAGGTGACGCCGGCCACACGCTCTCCCAGACTCCGCTGTCCATGCACCCACACTCGGGAGGAGGGCCCCGCACTGCACCCGGGTCCAGCTGTGGTCACTCATTTATAAGCTCTGTAACCCGGGGATCACCCCAATACAGCCTCACCAAAGGGACATGGCTCATTTAGACCTCAGAATACGGGTAGTGGTGAAAGGTCTTGAGCAGAAAGAGAAAAGGCAGGGTCCGCTCACAGAAAAGGACCGTGAGTCCACGAGGCGCCTTCCCCTCGGAAGCCGAGGCCGTCCTCACCCGCGCTCCCGGCTCTCCTGCAGCTGCAGACACCTCTCCCGGTCCCCTCTCCCCGTCCCCTCTTCCCATCGCCCTCTTTTCAGGACCGTGAGTCCACGAGGCGCCTTCCCCTCGGAAGCCGAGGCCGTCCTCACCCGCGCTCCCGGCTCTCCCGCAGCTGCAGACACCTCTCCCGGTCCCCTCTCCCCGTCCCCTCTTCCCATCGCCCTCTTTTCTGCACCCCCATGCACACTCAGAAGTTCACACACACACAGCTGGTTTTCAGTTTTAAGTTTCAGAAAAGTATGTCCACGAAACACCTTTCTAATCCTGCTGAGTTGTCCCCAAATAAGTGAGAACCTTTCCCATGGTGATTTCTTCTTCCTATCTCCCCGTCCCCCCCATTAGTTCTCAATAGAGAGGCTTTCCTGAAGCTCACGCACCTGTCCCTGGCCACTGGGGCTCCCTGGTTTGGGGCTGGGCCCGGTGGGCAGCCCCCCGCCCATAGGCAGAGTCTCGCCCACTGAGCACCTCCAAAGCTCTGTGCAAAGGCCCTGTGGCCGCCTGCCTGGACTCACCTGCGAGCAGCACAGGTGGGGGTGGGGATGGGGTGACGAGACCCCACGCTCTGGGTTAGTCAAGTGGGTGGCTCTACCTGCAAGAACTCAGCCCCCTCAGGTTCGGGAGTGGCTTCCATCGGGGCAGCCCCCGCACAGGTGTCAGGCCAGCCCTCGCCCCCCCAGGCCTCGCTTCCATGTTCGTGTCCTTCATGGTGGGTCTGTACTACAACACCATCATCGCCTGGGTCCTGTGGTACTTCTTCAACTCCTTCCAGGACCCTCTGCCGTGGAGCCAGTGCCCGCTCAACGAGAACCACACAGGTGAGCCCCCAGCCGTCCAGGGTCTCGGAGCCCGGACAGTCCCCCAACCCTCCTCTCCCGGCACCTTCTTAACAGGCAGATGGACACGCTTTGGGAGCACTCACACTCTAATTTCCTAAAGTGTTTCTCGGTCAAGTTCGGCAGAAGCCAGAGCACCTTTAAAGCAACAGGGCACCCAGCCCAGCAATGACCGAGCCACCTCTGCAAGCCCCCTGGTCTCCCCTGCGGGAATGGAGGGGTGCCACAGGCCTCCACCCCACCCCTCCTACTTCCTCCGTCTTCCATTCCATTTCCTTCCCCTTCCCCTCCACCCCTCCCTCCCAACAGCTCCATAACAGCATCCTAGAATGCAAAATATATATATTAATAAATAAAAATTTAAAAATAATTAAAAAAAAATAAAACAAAAGCCCCCCAAAATCATAGTGCAGGAAAAAGCCCTTGAAAGGGTAGCTCCTAGGTCAGGTGGCATGGTGCTGGTGAGGTTGTTAGGGCAGGAACTCGGGGAGCTGGGGTGGGCTCGTGCTACCGTGAAGGCTTCAGGTCACCAGCTGGGGCTTGTGGGACTTTCTGGGGAATGCTGCCCCTTGACACCTGTAACAGAAATAACGTTGGGACTGACCACCTTCCATCCCCCGCATTCCCTGAGCCTCTATCTGCACAGATGGAGCTTCCTGCTGACCTGTGAGGACTCCCTCACTCATGGAGGGTGAGTGGGCACCCCTGCCATGGCCTGTGGAGACGCATGCTCAGCTCACAGCAGCTGGGATGTGGATGGCCTATTCCGTGACCTCTGATCCAGCCAACAAAGAGTGACCAACGTGGTTTCACTGCATGACCCCTCCAAGTGCTCTGGGGTCAGCCTATCAGTATGGGCCCCTCGGGATCAGAAAAGGACAGTACCCATCCCCCAGCATCCCTCATGGCAGTGCACACACTTAGGGCTTTTCCCACTTCTGTGTTGGGGGATCCTCTAGGATTAGACCTCTTCTCCCTTGTAAGGGTCCCAGTGTGGTCCATGAGCCTGGAGAAACCCATGGGGTAAGAACCTGTGAAGCTGGACAGTCATGGGCAGGGACCCCAGCCAGGGAGCCCCAAAGACTCCGCAACTTCCTCAGTCACTGGGCACCTTGCCTAGGGACACTGCTTCCCAGAGGGTCCAGGGGCGAGTGGAGGCCTGGGGTACAAAGGACAACTGGGGCTGGTGTCTTTTAGCAAGCTGCACATGTGTGGGCATGTGCACATGGGTGTGTGTGTGCATATGCTCACCAATGTGTGTGTGTAGGTGTGCATGTGAACATGCAGGCAAGCACATGTGCATGTACGCATGCACAGTGTGCATGCATGCCTGTGCATGTGCTCACCAGTTCGCGCGTGTGTGTGCTCACATGTGCATGTGTGCATGTGAGCATGCAGGCATGAAAGCAGGTGCATGTGCACGTGCACACTGTGTATGGTTGCATGCTTGCCTCTGTGTGTGCTCACCAATGTGTGTGTGCATGTGTGGTGTGCATGTGAGCATGCAGGCATGCAGGAAAGCACACGTGCATGTGCATGTGCACACTGTGCATGTTGCATGTGTGCCCGTGCATGTGCTCACCAATGTGTGTGAGCATGTGTGGTGTGCATGTGAGCGTGTAGGCATGCAGGTGAGTGCATATGCATGTGCACACTATATGTATGTTTGCATGCATGCCTGTGCATGTGCTCACCCATGCATGTGTGCATGTGTGGTGTGCATGTTTGTGTGCACACTGTGTGTGTTTGCCTGTGTGTGTGTTCACCAATGTGTGTGTGCATGTGTGGTGTGCATGTCAGTGTGCAGGCATGCAGGTGAGCTCCTGTGTATGTGCACTGCACACTCTGTATGTCTGCATGCATGCCTGTGTGTGTGCTCCCCAACGTGTGTGTGCATATGTGGTGTGCATGTATGCAGGCATGCATGTATGCAGGTAAGTACATGTGCACGTGCACACTGTGTGTGTTTGCATGTGTGTTTGTGCATGTGCACGCCTGTGCATGCCCCTGGCTGGCGTTTCCTCCAGCTCAAGACCCCATGGTGCCTGCCTTCCTCCTCTCGCTGGCTCATCCTCTTGGTGACCCATGCTCTGAAGTGTGCATATGGCTGCCTCCCCCAGGCTACGTGGACGAGTGCGCCAGGAGCTCCTCTGTGGACTACTTCTGGTACCGCGAGACCCTTAACATCTCCAGGTCCATCAGCGACTCAGGCTCCATCCAGTGGTGGATGCTGCTGTGCCTGATCTGTGCATGGAGCATCCTCTACGTGTGCACCATCCGTGGCATTGAGACCACTGGGAAGGTACTGGGTGGGGCCCGAGCCTGGCCACTGTGCTCGAGAGGGTGGGGGGCCCATACCTGAGTCACTGAACCACTTAACTCAGCTCTGAGAGTCCCGGGGCTCTCCCTGAGCGGCCGCCTCTGCCCTCAGGCTGGCACCCATCTGTCTGGGAGGGGCCCTCTGTTGCCCTCCTGGGTTTGCTGAATCACTCAGAGCAGGGGCCCCGGAACTGGGTGTTAGCCAAGATGGCTTCGAACATAACTTAAAAACTTTGTGCCAGAGTAATACAAAGTATCCATCTGATTGGAAGACAAGAGAGGGAGGCTCAATCTTCCCCACTTGAGGAGCGTGGCGCCCGTGGCAGAGAGGAGGGTGGGGTGTCCCGTGTGGTCCGGGCTTCTCCCCGCCGCCGCTGAGCCCGCCCGTCTCGGTGCTGTGCCCGCAGGCTGTGTACATCACATCCACGCTGCCCTACGTGGTGCTGACCATCTTCCTCATCCGAGGCCTGACGCTGAAGGGCTCCACCAGCGGCATCATCTTCCTCTTCACACCCAACGTGAGTCCCCATGGTTGCACTGGCTCCCATCCTCAGGGAGCAGCTGGCCTGTGCCAGGCCTGTCCTGTGGCTGAAAAGGCTGACTGGGGCCGGGAGAGGGGGCAGCCTGTCTGTGGGCCCCGACACATGCACACCAGGGCTGCGATGGGGGGCTGCGTGTCCCCCCGACTTTGCCCCTCTGTGCGGAACGACAGGCCAGGGCACATCGCCCTCCCCTGCCTGCGCATGGAGGCTCGCGTCTCCTCCATGCACCTCCCTCCTTGCCTTCCCACGGACCCCGGGCCACACGGTGCACAACTGAGGGTCTGCTGCAGGTCACGGAGCTGGCCAACCCGGTCACCTGGCTGGATGCGGGTGCACAGGTCTTCTACTCGTTCTCCCTGGCCTTCGGGGGCCTCATCTCCTTCTCCAGCTACAACTCTGTGCAGTGAGTGTGGGGGCGGGGAGGGTCGCACCAGGTGCAGGGGGCTCTCGGTGGGGCCAGCGCAGGACGTGGTGGGGCTGGGGCCTCTGACTTTCTCGTGGCCTGGACAAGATGGAGCTGAGGGTGAGTTATTTTTATAACAGTTTTATTCAGATAATTTACAAACTACACAATTCACCCATCTGAGGTGTACAATTTAGTGGTTTTAGTACATTTACAGAGTTGTGCAACCACCACCTCTACCTAGTTCCAGAACATTCTCATCACACCAGAAACCTCATGCCCATGAACGGTCACTTTCAAATGCCCTGACCCTGGGCCCCGGCAGCCGCTGATCTGCCTTCTGTCTCTGTGGCTGTGTCGTAGGCACGTGGTCGTTTGTGTCTGGCCAAGCAGTGGTCTCAAGGTCACACTCTGCGGCACAGGCAGCCTGTGTCCCCTTACCTACTCATCTATCGACAGACGTGCAGGTTGTCTCCACGGGCTGTTGTGGATTATGCTGCTGTGAGCGCTCGTGCAGGGGCAGGTTTGGGTGGACGTCAGTTTCATTTCTCCCGGGGGCACGGCTGGGAGTGGAGCTGCTGGGCCGTAGGGCAGCTGGACACTCAGCTGTGTAAGGAGCTGCAGGACGGTCTTCTGAGGTGCCGCGTCACTGACGTTGCCACCAGCGTGGTAGAACAGCCCCAACTGCCCCACACTCCAACACTTGTCACGGACTTTTTTAGTCTAGCCATTCTAGCAGGCGCGGTGTGGTGTCACCGTGGTTTGGTTTGCGTTTCCCCGATGGCTGACACTCCGGCTTCTGATGGAAGCGTCTGGAGGATGGCGTTAGCCTCAGCTGGATGGGAAGGGTGGGGGAGCTGCCGGGGTTGGGTCGGGGGTTTGGGGACTAAGCTCAGGCCGTGCTGAGTGGGGGATGCCTTTAGGAGATGGGGAGTCCTCAGCCTGCGGGCAGACAGGACTCCAGGGACTGGGAAGAGTCATCATAGGGTGTCCGGCCCGGAGACGGTCCTGGTAGCCCGAGGCTGAATGTGGCCTCCGCAAGCACAAGGATGGAGAAGGGACGGGAGTCCTGGGCTGCAGCCAAGAGGTCTGGGGGAGGCAGGGGCAGCCAGGGCCCGGCCTTTGGGGAGCCCCTAAGCCAAGGCAGAGGCCCAAACCCCTTGGTGCCCACACCCTCTTGCCTCCTCGTGGTCGTGAGCAGGCAGCTCTGTGTGCAGGCCTTCGGCTGTGCCAAAACTCCTACCCGAAGCAGCACAGACCCTGCGCCTCCCCAGGCCAACCAGGGATTCACCCAGAGAGCTCAGGGTCTGGAGAACACCCTCCTGTGCTGTGGATGGCTGGGAGTCCTATGGGCAATGCTCTTCAACTTCTAGAACTTTCCCCTCGGAATAGACTGTTGGGCAGTGCCCTCGAGGCCAGGTGCTGAGGAGGCCTCAGGTTCATGGGGGCTGGAGCCAAGGGGCCTGGGGTGGCTGCACTAGAGGCCAGGCAGGGTGAGGGGCCCTGGCAAGGCCTCCTCCTCACGGCCCCTGGTGGCTCTGCAGCTGGGTGTGAGGCCAGGCACAGTCCTGACCTTGTGGGCTGACTGTTCACTTGGCTGAAGCCCGAGGCAGATGTGGCTCAGCTGGGATTTGAGCCCAGGGTCTCTGGCTCTGGAGCCAGGGGCAAGAGCTGCTCTAGGGTCCCTGGGGCTTTTCGACGATGGGGGGTGGGGTGTAAAGTGGTGAGAAGGGGGGCAGTGAGGAGTCACTGCTGTGGGCTCTGGAGCCCAGGATGTGGCCTTCTGGTCACCTTTGTGTCCTCAGCCTGTCACGGCTGGGACTGTGCTCTGGACCTGGACCCACCACGTGACGCCACTGTTGTCCACAGCAACAACTGTGAGATGGACTCGCTGATCGTGTCCGTGGTCAACGGCTTCACGTCCGTGTACGCAGCCACGGTGGTCTACTCCGTCATCGGCTTCCGTGCCACCCAGCGCTACGATGACTGCTTCAGCACGTGAGTGGCCCATCCTGGTCCCTCAGGTTGTGGCCAGGTCCCCGCCAGTGCCGGCGTCAGTCTTGCCGTCCTTTGCAGGAACATCCTGACGCTCATCAATGGCTTCGACCTGCCCGAGGGCAACGTGACCCAGGAGAACTTTGAGGAGATGCAGCGTTGGTGCAATGCCACCGACCCCGCCACCTATAAACAGCTGGAGTTCCAGACCTGCGACCTCAACACCTTCCTCTCCGAGGTAAGTCCCCATGGTCTCCAGCGCTGCTGGGCCTAGAGATGAGGTCTAGTCATTTCATGAAGGGTCTCGGACCCGCCTGGTCCTGGCTTGCTGTGGGCTTAGGGGTCAGGAGAGCAGCACGGTGGGGCCAGGCAGGCAGCCCAGTGACTGTGCCGCCACCATGCACCATGCAGGGTGTGGAGGGCACAGGCCTGGCCTTCATCGTCTTCACCGAGGCCATCACCAAGATGCCGGTGGCCCCGCTGTGGGCCGTGCTCTTCTTCGTCATGATCTTCTGCCTGGGCCTGTCATCCATGTTCGGGAACATGGAGGGCGTGGCTGTGCCCCTGCAGGACCTCAAGGCCATGCCTGCCAAGTGGCCCAAGGAGCTGTGCACAGGTGCGTGCATGGGGCGGGCTTGGGCACCCAGGGGAGGCTCTGGCGTGCTTGTCCTCCCGGCTGCAGTGCAGCCCTGGGGGCTCTGGACCGCACTGTGCTCTCCACCCGGCCCGCAGGCCTCATCTGCCTGGGCATGTTCCTCCTGGGCCTGGTCTTCACGCTGAACTCTGGGCAGTACTGGCTCTCCCTGATGGACAGCTACGCTGGCTCCATTCCCCTGCTCGTCATTGCCTTCTGCGAGATGGTGGCCGTGGTCTACGTGTACGGCGTTGACAGGTAGGGGAGGGCGGCAGTGGCTGTTTCTGATGTGGAGAAGCCAAGTCACGGGAGAGCTCCTGCCGAGGGCTGAGCATTCAGGGCACACAGGGAGACGGACACGGGGCCTGTGCAGAGGACACCCAGACTGCACGCCCAGCTTCCAGATGCTCTGGACAAGTGTTCACAGCCCGGGGCTGTATAGTAACTTGGGGTGCAGGAGGGAGAAGATACCACTGCCACAAAAGAAAAATTTATAGACAACGCACCATGAGCTATCAAAAGGCAAACAACGTGCTAGAAAACCAGTGTGAACCCACGTAGACAGAAGACGAGGCTACTACACCTTGTCAGCGGGGGAGCCCCGAGCAGGGCTGAGGCGGGAGTGGCTGTGCAGGCGGGTCACGGCTCATGGCCAGGAGACACGGCAGCGCGAGTGTCGAGGGGGCTCAGTGTCTCTGTCTGGGTCTCCCAGAAGCAGCCTCTGTGGGCTTGGATGCGAGCAGGAGGATCGAGGGCTGAGGACAGGGGGAGTGAGATGGGAATGGGCATCGTCCGTGGGTGACATGAACTTCCTGCTGCCAGCAGGCGGGTGCCCCGTGGGACCTGGGCCTTAGTGGCCTCCTGCCCCAGGAGGGAGCTGAGTGTTTCACACCCACTCCAGGGTCCTCAGCCAGGGATGTGCCATGTGTGTGTGTGTGTGTGTGTGTGGGTGGTATGTGTGGTGTGTGTGTGGGTGGTGTGCGTGGTGTGTGTGTGTGGGTGGGTGTGTGTGTGGTGTGTGTGTGTGGTGTGTGTGTGAGTGTGTGTGAGAGAGTGTGTGTGTGGTGTGTGTGTGTGTGGTGTGTGTGTGAGTGTGTGTGAGAGAGTGTGTGTGTGGTGTGTGTGGTGTGTGTGTGTGTGTGTCTGTGTGTGTGTGGTGTGTGTGCGTGTGGTGTGTGTGTGTGTGGTGTGTGTGTGTGTCTGTGTGTGTGTGTGGTGTGTGTGTGTGTGGTATGTGTGGTGTGTGTGCATGTGGTGTGTTTGTGTGTGTGTGTGTGTCTGTGTGTGTGTGTTTGTGGTGTGTGTGTGTGGTATGTGTGGTGTGTGTGTGTGGTATGTGTGGTGTGTGTGTGTGGTATGTGTGGTGTGTGTGGTGTGTGTGTGTGTGTGTGGTGTGTGTGTGAGAGAGTGTGTGTGTGTGTGTGGTGTGTGTGGTGTGTGTGTGTGGTGTGTGTGTGAGAGAGAGTGTGTGTGTGTTTGTGGTGTGTGTGTGGCATGTGTGGTATGTGTGGTGTGTGTGTGGTGTGTGTGTGTGGTGTGTGTATGTGTGGTGTGTGTGTGGTGTGTGTGGTGTGTTTGTGTGTGTGTCTGTGTGTGTGTGAGAGAGAGTGTGTGTGTGTTTGTGGTGTGTGTGTGTGGTATGTGTGGTGTGTGTGTGTGGTATGTGTGGTGTGTGTGTGTGGCATGTGGTGTGTGTGTGTGTGTGTGTGTGAGAGAGAGTGTGTGTGTGTTTGTGGTGTGTGTGTGTGGTATGTGTGGTGTGTGTGTGTGGTATGTGTGGTGTGTGTGCATGTGGTGTGTTTGTGTGTGTGTGTGTGTCTGTGTGTGTGTGTGTTTGTGGTGTGTGTGTGTGGTATGTGTGGTGTGTGTGTGTGGTATGTGTGGTGTGTGTGTGTGGTATGTGTGGTGTGTGGTGTGTGTGTGTGTGTGTGTGTGGTGTGTGTGTGAGAGAGTGTGTGTGTGTGTGGTGTGTGTGTGAGAGAGAGTGTGTGTGTGTTTGTGGTGTGTGTGTGTGGCATGTGTGGTATGTGTGGTGTGTGTGTGGTGTGTGTGTGTGGTGTGTGTATGTGTGTGTGTGTGTGGTGTGTGTGGTGTGTTTGTGTGTGTGTCTGTGTGTGTGTGAGAGAGAGTGTGTGTGTGTTTGTGGTATGTGTGTGTGGTATGTGTGGTGTGTGTGTGTGGTGTGGTGTGTGTGTGTGGTGTGGTGTGTGTGTGGACGCTCCGGTAGCCAGACAGAAACCCAGACAAAGAAAGGCGGGGGAGTGGGCACGTTTAGAACCCGTGTCCCTGTCAGCCGTCCCCGTCCTCTCAGCTAACATGTCAGGACGTTCTCACCTGGCTTTGCTTGGCGGGGATCTGGTAGTGGGCACCCCTGGTGGGAGACAGATTCACAGTGACTTTCAGAAATAATCTGACGGGGTCTATTTAAGCGTGCACAAGCCCTGTGTCAGGGGCTCCTACTTCAGGAAGCCTGCTCTGAGTCAGTAAGGGCACGAGTTTGCAGGGTCCTTGGGTGGGACGCACTTCAGCTAGAGGTGAGGGGGACGGAGCTTGAACCTGCCCGGGGGGCAGCTGCGGGGCGGCCAGAGAACAGCACGACGAACGTTTGGACCGAGGCACGTGGGCTGTGCTGCAGGGCTGTGCTGCAGGGCTGTGCGCCGCAGTCTCAATGCAGCACAGGGGCCTGGGGATGGCCCAGGGCCGGCCCGCTGTCAGACACCCGCTGCCCACGGACAGGGTGAGGCGCGGGTGCTGGAGGCCCTGGCGCAGCTCACGTTCACGTGCCACCTGTTCTGCTCTGATGTCCACAGACAATATCTTACTTGTGCAGGAGAGATGTCCGCACAGTGGGCACAAGCCACAGGAGTGCTGGGGACATCTGCTTGAGGGCACAATGGCTGGGAGGGTTCTGGGCGGACTTCTCTCCCCCCTGCTCCCCCAGAAGTACTGACCCCTCATTCTACATCAGTGAGTGCCCAGGACGTGGTGAGGACAAGGGCCCCTCTGAGGTCAGAGGCTGGGGTGGTGGCATTGTGAGGCAGACAGAGGAGGTCTTCCTGGAGGCGTCAGCCCTTTGCCTGGAAGGCTGGACAGAACTCCGCTGAGCAAGGCTGCGTGCGGCGTCCCAGGACGACACCATTGGTCCAGGCTGTAAGAAGACTGGGCCATCCTTTGTCTCAGTGAGGTTAGAGTCCTGGCGGGGTCACTGGTGACACTCTCTCTGGGCTTCTGCTTCCAGGTTCAACAGGGACATCGAGTTCATGATTGGCCACAAGCCCAACATCTTCTGGCAAGTCACGTGGAGGGTGGTCAGCCCCCTGATCATGCTGGTCATCGTCCTCTTCTTCCTCGTGGTCGAGGTCAACGAAGATCTGATATACAGCGTCTGGGACCCCAGCTACGTGAGTGCAGAGACGCCGGGCTGGGCTGGAAGAGCAGCCTGTCAGGCTCCCTGTGGAAAGGCGTGGGGGTGGGGCGAGGGGTGCACGTTGCCGTCGAGGGGAGCCCTGCATCTCCCCCCAGTCCCACAGGACCAGGAGGTGAGTCCTGGGCTCCTGATGTGTCTCCTCATCCCTGTGCCTCTCCTCTCCGCAGGAGGAATTTCCCAAATCCCAGAAGGTCAAGTATCCGAATTGGGTGTACGCGGTGGTGGTCATCGTGGCCGGGGTGCCCTCCCTCTCCATCCCTGGCTTTGCCATCTACAAACTCATCAGGAACCGCTGGCAGAGGCCAGGGGACCAGCAGGGGCTGGTCAGCGTGCCGTCCACGACCTCTGTGAATGGGGACCTGAATGGCTGGCCCAAGAGGGCAGTGGACTGAGTTGGGGGGAAGAGGAACTGGCAGCACCCTTGAGTGGTGGCCGGCTGCACATGTGTGTGTGAGTGTACATTCATGTATGTGATTCCGTGTGCTGTATGTGTATGTACATGCATGTGGGTGTGTATTCATGCTGTGCATGTATGTGTATGTGTGTGCATACATGTACCTACTTGTGTTTCTCTGTGTGCATACCTGTGTGTATGTGTGCATATGTGTATGCCTGCTTGCGTGTGGATGAGTGTGTATACATGTGTGTATGCATTACACATGCACACGTGCATACACATATATAGGCACGCACATGCATTTCTATGTATACAGGTGTGTACATGTGCATCTTCATGTGTATATGTGTACACGTGCATGTGTGCAAGCACATATGTATGGACATATGCATGCATGCATATCCAAATATGTACACACATGTGCGTGTACACACACGTGTATTTATGCAATGCATATGTTCGTGTGTGTATACAGGATTATGTGTGCATACACATGTGTGTGTTTGTGTGCACATATGCACACGTCTGTATGTTCATGGCACACACGACCATCACTTGGGCCTGGTTGCTCACTGTCCTCACAGACTTGGTGTGGTGTGTGCTGTGGGCCCTGGAGCAGACCCAGTGGGACCTTGCCACACCCACACGCCCCGTGGAGAGTCAGCCACGAAAGGCAGGGAAGCTGCGCCTGCTGCCGTCATCTGCTGTGGACAGTGGGCAACAGGGCCGTGTGTGCTGTCTCGGCTCCTTGGAATGATTCTCCCCACACCACCTTGTCCCTGTGGTGTTGGCCTCTAAACCAGGAACCCCCGAGGTTGAGGACTTTGTCTTTGTACTCCTTGTACCACGCTGGCCACCTGGCCACGTCCTCCGGGTCCTGCAGCCAGCCAGCCAGCCCTCGCCGAGTCCCGAGTCTTGGCAATACTGTGGCTTAATGCATGCTAATCCATTTAATCATTGCTTCTGGCCGCCCCAATAGGTGAACAGTTAAATAAAACTCTGCTTGGCGTTATTTAAGGCAGAAACCACCCTTGTGTTTTCTTAAGAGGGCATTAACTGTGTGAATTTTTAGCCAGATGTTGGAAAAGATGGGTTATATGGTAACTCAGCCTTGGCCACCATCGCTGAGGACATTCCATGTGTCCTGGGCACCCTCAGTGACCGTGACGCCCCAGGCCACGCTCTCCCTTTCCCAGAACCTCCCGTCCAGCGGCGACCACAACTCCAGCTGTTAGCCCCCCAAACACTAAGTCTGTCACTGGCGATCCTCCACCCACGCCGCTGACCTTTGGGCACCACAAGCTGCAGAATCCTGCAGCGAGAGGGTCCTACATGTGCCACGGCCCCAGCCCGGGAATGATGCTGCACCCGGGCACGGCACAGAAGGCCGCGGCCACACCTGCCGATGTGAGGCCCCACCTCATATTCCCTGAGCTTTTCTGACTTTTGACTGGGAACACACTGTCCTCTGGACCCCCCGCCCTGAGGCCCCCCAGGTGTGCATCGAGGGGAGTCCCTGTGCCCACGGGTGTGCCCTGGGTGGGGCCATCTACGTCATTTGGTGTCTCTTGATGAGTATGTTGTTTTACAGGCTCTGGTGTCTTTGTGAATGTGATTGAAAAGCAGGGTTTGTGGGCACACAGTGTACTTGTTAAATAAACTGCCTCTATTTAATGTTGTCGGGCTGAAAGTTGTCTGGGTGTGGAAGGGTGCGCTGGCGAGCAGCTGAGCCCAGGCCGCAGGAGACGGACACTGGAGGGTCCTGCTCCTGACTCCTGCTGTGGGTCTGGTTTCCAGGGGCTTTCCCTCAAGGAGTCTCGATGCTGTGGACCCGTGGCCCTCACCACGGGGACCTGGCTGCTCAGTGGGCTGGACAAGGCCAGGGTGTGACAGGTGGCTGGTGCCACCCTCCCTTGCCCAAGGCACCCTGCAGCCCTGCCTGGCTGAGCTGAAGCCATGCGCGGTGGGTGGGCCCTCGGCCTCAGGATGCAGGGGCTGCGTGAGGTCTGCTGGGCGCAGCGGTGGGCAGGGAAAGGGAGGTGGGAAGGACAGGGGTCACCTGAGAAACGGCCGCACAGGTGACCGAGCCAGGTGACGCCCCCCCGCCCCCCCCCCCCGCCACCCTCCCTTGCCCAAGGCACCCTGCAGCCCTGCCTGGCTGAGCTGAAGCCATGCGCGGTGGGTGGGCCCTCGGCCTCAGGATGCAGGGGCTGCGTGAGGTCTGCTGGGCGCAGCGGTGGGCAGGGAAAGGGAGGTGGGAAGGACAGGGGTCACCTGAGAAACGGCCGCGCAGGTGACCGAGCCAGGTGACGCCCCCCCGCCCCTCCCCCCCTTTTCATCTTTTTTCTTTATCCCTTTTCTCGTTTTCCGTCTCATCCAAAAAGGATCTTTCCTTTAGAAATTCCATCACTTATTTATTGAAAGAATTTATTTATTTTTTATTTGGCACACATTAATTGTATGTATCCGTGGGGTACAGAGCTATGGTTCAATACGTGTGTGCAGTGTGTGATGGTCAAATCAGGGCAGTTAGTACACACATTTCCCCCAAACTTGTCATTTCTTCGTGGGGAGAACATCTGAGCACCTCCCCAGCCCTCTGAGGACACGCGTGACTCACAGTGAGTCGCAGGTTCCTGGGTTGGCCGCAGCCCATCGTAACACAGCTCGGCTCTCTATTTCTACGAGTTAAGTTTTCTTTTTCTTTTTCTTTTTTTAGCTCCCATTCTTTTTAGCGTTAGAAAGAATATTGTTAAAATGCGTCCCCCTGGGGCCCACACTCCTGGGACTCGTATTTGGAACTGTGGCCACAGGATGAGAGACGTGGCGTCTGGGGGAATGTGGGAGCTGCAGATCCCGGGACACTTGCCCTGTCCTGGCAGAAGTGTCTGGAGCGAGGGTCCTGGAGTCCAGGGAGCCCCTTGAAGCTGAACTCATTCAGTCCCTCACAGTGGCTGTCACCCAACCCTGACCGCTGGCCGAGGGTAGCTGCGGATGCAGCTGGCGTAGTGGGTGGGGGGCTTCCGAGAGCATCTCAGCAAAGAGGAGGCCCCCATGCCCACCCCACCCCCACTCCTCCACGCTCCCCGCTCCACCCATGGTGGCCGGTGCCTTGCACTCAGCGGGGGCTCCTTGGCCTGGGGTTGGGATCTGGAGCAGGTGCAGGCCCTGGGTGAGGTAGGGTGGGGTCTTTTCTGGAAAACTTCAGAGGAGGGACATCTAGAACCAGCTGGAAAGTTCACATCCAGACAACTTGAGAAGTTTGAAAAACAGATGTAGCTTGAAGACTAAACATAGCACAGCATGTGAGTAGCAAGCACAGCACCGGGCACCCCCTCCATGACGTGCAGCCACGTCGTGCACAAGCCTGTACTCGGATCTATGCAGCAGCTGTGTTCATAAACACCCCAAAGTGGAAACAGCCCGCGTCCTCAGTGGGAGACGGTCACCTGGATGCTCAGGGAACACCGCTCGGCAAAAAGAGAAACCCAGCGTGGGCGCAGAAACAGCCCGGACGAGCATCTGCGTGGCGGGAGCAAGAAAAGCCAGCCAGAGGGCTGCGCGTGCACGACTGCAGTCACAGGCCCTCCAGCAACAGCAGTCACAGCAGTGGCGGCTGTGAGCAGGGCTCCTCCTGGAGATGGAATGTTCTGGATCCCGAGGTATTCATGTGCACACCTGGGCCGAGGCTGTCCTAGGTTTTGCAAGATGTTGCTGTTTTGGGAAACTGGGTAGAGGGTACATGGAACCTTATCTGTGCTGTTTCTTACAACGGAATGTGGATCCACAATTATTTCAAAATCAGAAGGTTAATTAAAATAAAACAAAACAACTATACGTGCGCCAGTCTCAAGAGTCCCGAGTGTCCCCAACAGGGAACTCGAGGCTGTTACTCATGTTGCTGGTGGTGGCCCCAGGCCAGCTGTTTGTGTGAGACACAAAACGTGGGAGAAGGGCTGGCGGATGCAGGGGGCCTCATGCGGGCCTTGGGGAGGCACCGCCGCAGGTGGAACAAAAACCTGGCCCGAGTTACCGATTAACCTGGCTCTCCTGGCTCTTGTTTAAAAGAATGAGAAAATAAAGCTGAAGGGGTGTCTGCCTGGGCTTCCAAATTCCAGCAGAGGCTCCAGAGGACTCCACAGTGCTGGGTGTAGAACGTGCCACCCGCCTCGCACCTGGCACTCCGGAGTGACTCATTGGCATGGCCCTCGTCCCGGGACTAGCCCCGCATGTGGATGACCATGGGGACGAGAGACCCAGGTGGGACAGCAAGTCGCAGTACCTGCTGAGCTGCATCGGGTTTGCTGTGGGGCTGGGGAACATCTGGAGGTTCCCGTACCTGTGCCAGGCCTACGGGGGAGGTAAGCCTGCCAACCCGCACCGGCGCACCCCACGTGCGGGAGGGCCACCCCACTCTGATGTTCCTGATGTCTGTCACCTGTCCCAGTCCTTGGGCAGGGGTTGTTCCTCCCAGGAATTTCCAGTGTGCCTTTATCCCAGGGAGAGCCAGTCCCTGTGAGCCCGTCCGATGGTGTCTGAGCCTTCAGGGATCTCAGGGCAACCTCAAGCAGGTGACAGAGAGCAGAATAGAGACACACTTGCCACTCGCCATTCCTCTATGGCAGGGCTGCTCTTTTGTCTTGGATGTAGTCACTTCTTGAAGAAACCAGCCTGTGGCCACGGTTTTCCTCATCTCCGCCTCAGCGTGTCCAGGCCTGTCCTCACCAGGCTGTCCCCGGGGTTCCTGCCATGACAGCGGGTGTGCCCCTTGCTTTTCTGGCTTTGCTGATGAGTGATCCCAAGGCAGCGGTTCTCCATGAGAACCCGGCGCTGTGCCAGGAGGCTCGGACCCGCCAGTTATTTTGCTGTTGGTTAAACACGTCACCCACAAAATTGTGTTTGTAGAGGAAAGGCAGCGGTTCTCCATGAGAACCCGGCACTGTGCCAGGAGGCTCAGACCCGCCAGTTATTTTGCTGTTGGTTAAACACGTCACCCACAAAATTGTGTTTGTAGAGGAAATGGGCACCCATGCCCTGGGGGCCAGTTCTCATTCGATGAGCCTGTTTCTCTCACGTCGCCGCAGATGTGCGTGGTCTCACTCTGTGCTGTGTGCTGGGACACGGGAGCTGAGCCGGAACATCACCCGATTCTGTCCCCAGGGGCTGCGGCCAGCCTTGTCCTGTCTGGGGCCGGGCTGGGATGCCAGGTCGACCGGCCTGCGGGAAGCGCTCTGCTGCTGCAAGCCCCGAGCTGTCCCAGAAGACGCTTCTCTAGATGGGAGCGTGGGGGAGTCTCCGTCAGGGCATCACTCCGGCCCTGCGCCCAGGACATGCACAGGAATGAAAGCCTGTGGGCGCGGTTTTCCTGACTGGGGTGGTCCTTCCGCCTTTCAAGGACAAACCTCCTGGCCACGAGGTGGACAGAACCACACCAGAGGTGACGGGAGGGGAGGGTCTGCGGGGTTGGCGTCGGCTCCACCACGCTGAGCAGGACGAGGGAAAAGCACTTTCTGATGGCGCTTCCCTTGTTTTAAAGGTACCGCTTCCTTAAAAGTTTTTTGTTTTCCTTATTAAAAAACATTCATGGGGCCGGCCCTCGGGAGAGTGCGGTGCTGATAACACCAAGGCCCCGGGTTCGGATCCCATATAGGGATGGCCGGTTCGCTCGCTGGCTGAGCGTGGTGCTGACAACACCAGGCCAGGGGTTGAGATCCCCTTACCGGTCATCTTTATTAAAAAAAAAAAAAAAAAAAAAAAATATTCATGGCATACAGACAATTGGAAATTCAGAGAAATGGAGAGACAAGAAAGAGCCTCTTGTGACTGCTGCCCCAGGGGCGTCAGGGTCTCTGCAGGTTTGGGGTGAGGTGAGGGCTCGTCAGGCCTTGGACCTCTTCGTCCTGACAGAGCCCCCTTGAAGGCCTTCTGAAAAGCACAGAAAACCCTACAGCAGGATGGAGGGTCTCTGCGTTGCTCTGGGGTCTCCACTGCCTCCGTGTGCTCTGTCTTTGTAGAATGTCACCAAGGCGTGGAACAGGGACAGGACTTCATGCAGCATCCGGGACATTGGCCAGCTGCTGAGATGTCTGTCACCATTTTGCTAACCATGACCAGGTTACAGATTGTCTAGCGCCTGCTGTGCTGGGCAGCGTTCCGGGAAAGTACCTTCTCTAATCCTCTCACCTGCAAGGCAGTGAGGTCACTCTGCGCCTCATGGAGGAGGCTGGACGGGGATGGCAGAGGCTTATCTCCCCACCCCCACTGGGCACTCCTGAGTCAAAGGGCAGCCCGTCCTGCCACTGGCTGTGCGCACGGGCTGTGCAGGGTGGCTCTCCTGTGAAATACTGTGGCATCTGTTTCCAGATATGAGATCACTTGTTCGAGTGTCCCTAAAGGCTTTGCCGATGGGCATTCTAACCCTATACGTGAACCCCACCCCTCCTTTTTTGGTCTCACTTTAACCCCCATTGATTATTCTGAAGATAAGACACAATTGACAAGCAGATTTTGTCTGGTATTTTAAATTCGCATAAACCCATTACTACCAAAGTTCAGTGTCATTTCCGTTCCCACTTGTAATTACTCGGCTTTATAAATTTTCTTTTCAAAGACAAGACATTTAAAGCAACATTGTAACAGAATGTAGCAAAACATTTAGACAAAGACAGTGATTTTATCACATAAATGTCATTTCATGGCGAGCTGCTTTATCATGTATTTAGCACCATTAAATCAGAGGATATAGAACCCATAAATACTAAGGGGTAGATTTAGGGTAGCTGCCTGGGGTACTCTTTAAACACTTGCTGTGTTTAAAGGTTTCAGCCTAGGATGCCTTTACGACCTTGCCATGGCTCTGGCTGGCAGCTACGGCCCAGCTGCACACTGAGATCATTTACTAAGCAGTCCATCAGTTCCTACAAGTTCTACACGTACTGCCTTGTAGGTGTGTCTGTCCTGGATCTGATTTCTGTATCTTACAGGCTCTGTTGAGATATATGGATTCTTGCACCAAAAGTTACACTGTATTAATCACTGTAGTTTTATAATAAGTCTGAGCAAGTCCTTTTAGCTTATTCTTCTTTTAAACTTTATTGGCTATTTGCTGTAAAGCCACCACCAAGACCCTCACCAGATGTGTTCCCTGAACTTTGGACTTCCCAGCTTCTGAAACTGTCAGCAATTAATTTTGTTTTATTACAAGGTATCCAGTTCCAAGTATTTTGTGATAAGCAACAGAAACAGACTGATACAGAAAATTGGTACCAGAGAAGTGGGGTGTTGCTTATAAGAAATACTTGAAAATGTGGAAGTGCCTTTGGAACTGGGTGTTGAGGAGAGGCTGGAGGAATTTGGAGGAGCAGGCTAGAAAAAGCCGAGCTGCTGGTGGGAGTTTAGAAGACAGGAAATCAGGGAAAGTTTGCAAATTCTTAGAGACTGGTTACGTGGTGGTGAGCAGAATGCTGATGGGAATGTGGACAGTAAAGGCCATTCTGAGAAGATCTCACATGTAAATGAGAAGGAGCTTACTGGAAACTGGGGCAAAGACCACCCTTGCTGTGAACTGGCAGGAACTTGGCTGCATTGTGTCCATGCCCAAAAGTTTTATGGAATGTGGAACTTCAGTAGCAAAGCATTAAGGAGGCTGCATGGCTACTTGTAACAGCCTATGCTGAGTTATGGTGGCAAAGGCATGACATAAAGCCAGAATTTAAAAGAGAAGCAGAGCATAAAGGTTTGGAAACTTTGCAGCCTGGCCATGTGGTAGAGAAGCAGAGAGCATTTTCAAGAGAAAAATGTAATAGTGTTAAGATTAGTGCAGAAGAAAAGCATTTATCAAGAGAAGGGGAAAAAAGCCCTGAAGGCATTGCAGAAGCCTCTGGGGCCAACCCTTCCATTTCAGGCCCAGAGGCCTAGAGAGACAGAATGGTCTTGGGGAACAGGACTGAGGTACCCTCCACAGGTTCGCTTCCCAGGGCCACGCTGGGAAGCTGCTTCCAGCACCAGCTCCCCATCTGCTTTGGCTGCTCTGACTGTGGCTAAATTGGCCCCAGGTGTGGCTGGATGTGCAGCTTTGGAAAATGCAAGCTGGAAGCCTTGGTGGCATCCACGTGGTGTTAGGTCTGCAGGCTTGTAGAATGCCAGAGCTGTGGAGGCTTGGGAGCCTCCACCCCAATTTCAAAGGATGGATGGAAAACCCTGAGGGTCCAGGAAGAGATCTGTCACAGGGGAGGAGTCACCAACAACCTTCACTAGAGCAATGCCAAGTGGAAACGTACAGCTGGAGTTGCAGCAGAGAAACCCATCAGTGCCATGTGTAGTGGAGCCATGAGAGCGGGACTGCCATGGAGACCCTAGAGCTGTGGAGCTACAGAATGGAACAATAGCCTGGGAGAGCTGAAGTGTGGCCTGAGACCAGGAAAGCCATAGGAGCAGAGCTGCCCAAGGACTTGGGGACCCAATCTCCACACCAGCATGTAGAATACATGGAACATGGTGTCAAGGTACATGATTCACCAGCTTTGAGATTTAGTGCCTGCCCTGCTGGGTTTTGGACTTGCTTAGTGTGAGAAATACCCTAACTCATCCAATGCCAGAGGATGGACATGCAGACACGAGGTACAGTGGAGCGGGACTTCACTAGCAGCCTTGCAAGTCCGGGTGTCCGTGAGTGGGACAGATACACAGAAAAGGGCTGTAGAAAGCAACTTATTCCCTAGTATGCACGTCCCTGCCCCCACTTCCTCATTGTCTGAGTACTACGGGCTGCACAATCTTCTCAAATGACGCCTAACGTGTATTATCCCCTTGCAAGGAATTCCTTTGTCTGGGGGCTCAGGACAAGCCACGAAAAAGACCCACTAAAGCCCTGTGAAGGGAGAAACACCAGGGACTGAAGAAAACCGTGGGGCTAGTAACCGGTCACCATCTCAGGACAGCCTTGTCTGTTCAGCGACCCTCCGGGAAAATGAAGAAAACAAAAGGGGCTAGTAACTAACTGCCACCTGGACAAACGCCTGCAGACAAGTCGCTCCTGAAACGGAGCACTCGGGTTATTTTCTCACACTTAGGACCTGGCCCCCTTTCTTGTGGCTTGTTTCTCCCTTTTTGAATAGGAATATGTATCCACACCAGCATGTAGAATACATGGAACATGGTGTCAAGGTACATGATTCACCAGCTTTGAGATTTAGTGCCTGCCCTGCTGGGTTTTGGACTTGCTTAGTGTGAGAAATACCCTAACTCATCCAATGCCAGAGGATGGACATGCAGACACGAGGTACAGTGGAGCGGGACTTCACTAGCAGCCTTGCAAGTCCGGGTGTCCGTGAGTGGGACAGGCACACAGGAAAGGGCTGTAGAAAGCAACTTATTCCCTAGTATGCACGTCCCTGCCCCCACTTCCTCATTGTCTGAGTACTACGGGCTGCACAATCTTCTCAAATGACGCCTAACGTGTATTATCCCCTTGCAAGGAATTCCTTTGTCTGGGGGCTCAGGACAAGCCACGAAAAAGACCCACTAAAGCCCTGTGAAGGGAGAAACACCAGGGACTGAAGAAAACCGTGGGGCTAGTAACCGGTCACCATCTCAGGACAGCCTTGTCTGTTCAGCGACCCTCCAGGAAAATGGAGAAAACAAAAGGGGCTAGTAACTAACTGCCACCTGGACAAACGCCTGCAGACAAGTCGCTCCTGAAACGGAGCACTCGGGTTATTTTCTAACACTTAGGACCTGGCCCCCTTTCTTGTGGCTTGTTTCTCCCTTTTTGAATAGGAATATGTACCTCTGTTTGTGCCACCACTGTATCTTAGTAGATAACTTATATTGATTTCACAGATGGGACTTTGAACCTTGGACTTTTGAGTTGAAACAAGTTAAGCCTTTGAGGATAAAATGGATACATTCACCTGTGAGAAGGACGTGACCATCGGGCCGGGGCAGAAAGCTGTGGATTGGCTGAATTGTGTCTCCAGAGTTCATACATTAGAAGCTAAATTTCACTTAACTGTTGAGGGTGGGAAATCTTGTTATGGTAATTGGAAGGGCGGGCCTTGAAGAGGAGATTAGGTTGTAGGACTGTGCTGCAGTGACTGGAGTAATAACAGTGGTCGTGGGTGTGGTTCTGAGGGTTTTAAAAGAAGAGCACGTGAGAGTCTCTCTCTCTCTGCTCTGCCATTTTCTGCCATGTGAGACCCCTGCAGAGCTGTTGAGGGACGCTGGAGAGCCCAGAGAGGAGCACCACAGGTGGCAGATCATTGCCCGTGTAGGTCGGCATCTCGGGTCAGATGCCAGAAGTCAGCACTGGCCAGGCAGCTGACGCCCGGGACCTGTGTGCGCAGGGGGGGAAGACATGCGAGTGGAGCCCCACAGACCCCAGGCTCGCCCAGATCACAGCCACCAGGAGTGCTGAGACGCTGACAGCGGCCCGGCGGTGAGGGGCCAGTTCTCCTCGGTCCCACGAGGCTGCACAGACCCGCCGTGCCGGGAGGAGCAGCAGCTCCCCGCAGGTGCCACGGCAGAGGCTGGGCAAGAGGTCAGGCTGCAGGTGCCGACCCTGCTCAGCCCGACCAGGGGTCCCCGTGGGTCTGTGGGCTCCGTCCTTGGCTCCCAGTCCTGCTCTGCCATCGCTGGCTTGTCCTGCAGGCACTGGTTCTGGGAGCCGGCTCTCCTGGCATTCTCCCCCATCCTGCCATTTCTGTGGGCGGCTCTTCAGGGCTCCCAGGGGGAAGCGTGACGGACGCTGAGATGGCAGCAGAGACCCTGCGCAAGCGTCACAGGTCCCGGTCCAACAAAATGGCCCATTTGTTATATGAATCGAACCCGGGACCCTGGTGTTCCAGCTCCAGCTCTGACCCGCTGGGCCGACCAGTCAGCCCTTGGGCTGTTTCCACACCCGTCACAGCGTCCTCCCACAGACTTGAGTCGTAGCCAGTGGCTCAGGAGCTCTGAGACAATGTTGGCAGGCACATCTGACAATGAACCTTGTCACAAACTCTGAATAAAAGGCGGGGTTTGGATCAGACCTGACGTCCTGCCTCAGGGGACGAGCTGACTCCGAGGCCCCCGGCCCCCCCAGGACCTGGCCCAGGGCCTCACGTCCCAACCCTGCTCCTGCAGTCACCTGGTCAGTGCCACGCCAACTGACCAAAATCAGATGCGGGTCTCGGTACCAGGCAGCACCTCCGGGTGACAGCAGGTCACGTGTCCCCTCTTAGGAAGAGCACGGTGGTCCTCTACCCCACGGCACCACCCACAGCCCGGGTCTGGCAAGCACTGACCCCATGTCCTTGCAGGGGCCTTCCTCGTCCCCTACTTCATTGCCCTGGTCTTCGAGGGGATCCCGCTCTTCCACATCGAGCTCGCCATCGGCCAGCGCCTGCGCAAGGGCAGCATCGGCGTGTGGACGGCCATCTCGCCCTACCTCGGCGGAGTGGGTACGCCAGCCCTGGCTCCCTGGGCGGGAGGGGGCACAGCCCGGGGACGGCCGCGGGAGCCCTTGGGTGTGTGTGAGAGGCAGACGAGGACTTAGGGAGAGTCACAGTGAGGCACGTGTGGAAGGGCATTCTGGAAGGACAGGAAAGCTGTCGCTACAGCTCACGGGCGCGGAGGCCGCAGCTCCCCCCAAACCTTCCCCACGTCTCAGCCCTGATTTCTTCTGTTTTGTTTAATTTTACATTTTATTTTATTTTGTTCCGTTTTACCTTTTATTCTGCTTTATTTCGTTTCATTGTATTATTTGATTTATTTTAGCTTGGTCCTGGCCGGGGGGGCGGGGTTGGGGGCGGCAGGCCGGGCACTGAGGCCGGGTGTCCGCAGGCCTGGGCTGCTTCCTGGTGTCCTCCCTGGTCTGCCTGTACTACAACACCGTCCTCACGTGGGTGCTCTGGTTCCTTCTCAACTCCTTCCAGCAGCCACTGCCCTGGAGCTCCTGCCCGCCTGACCTCGACAGGACAGGTGAGGCTGCGGCCAGGGAGCCAGGTGCCGCCCGCCTGTGTCCTGGCTCCGTCGAGGGACGCGGACGGGCAGGCGCTGTGTCAACAGGGCTCGCGCCGCCCGCCTCGCCCAGAGACTGCGTGTGAAGCCTGGTTCTCTACCTCTGCCGAGGGCCTCTGGTTACCGGCCAGACCCCGGGCCCACGGAGACCCATGCGTTCTTGGGGATGCCTCTTGTAGCCGTTTATGAGGCTCAGTTGTGGGAAGGCGAGTGGGGATGGGGTGGCTGTTGCGTGGAATTTAAGTCTTTAGGTGCAAACCTCAGCCAGGGCTCCACCCGGGGAGAGCTTCAGACATGGATAAGTCGTATTGCCATGGCTTGCCCGCGGAGCAACGCTCAGACCCTCGCTTCCTGCACACCTCTCGCTGATGGGAAACCGCATTTGGCACATGCTCAGCAAGGACAGCCTAGGAGACAGAGGGCACCAGCAGCTGCAGTCACCTGCTCTGTCCTTCATTGAGGGGCTCCAGCAGGAGCCCCAGCATGTGTCATCTGCAGCTGAGCACCTGGGCAGCTGTTTGTGAGGCCCGAATCCCTCCCACCTTGTCCAGGGGATTAGCTTTGGGGCCACTTAGGCAAACCCCTTGCCTTTTAGGCAGGATCTGAGGTCTAAAAGGGTTAAGTCCTCACCTGATGCACATGCAGTTGGCAGGAGGGTTGGGCACGGCCTGGGTCTTGGGCCCTCCATCCAGCATCTGCCCCATAACTGCCCCCGCATCTGCCCACATACCACCGAAGGGAGGTTTCCAAGAAAGGTGCGCAGAAAGTCCAGGTCTCCCTCGGCCTCCCCTGGCCCCTCCCTCCAGCTCTGCAGGCCAAGGGTCAACTCAGAGCTGGAGTGTGACAGCACTGGAGTCTCCAAAGGAGCTCCAGGGCCAGCAGACGGTGTGGAGGGTGGAGCCCACAGCCTGGGGGCAGCAGTCCCATCAGGGTGTTTGTGGTCCTGAGAGTTTTTCCAGAAGGGGGCCCAGCATTTCCCTATCACATGCCATCTCTGACTCCCTGAGTCAGCCTGTGACCCTGTTGAGGAGGTGCAGGACACAGCAGGACAATTTGTTCCTGCCCCAGCCTTGCTTTCTTTCCGAGTGCCAGATGACCCGACGTCTGACACGTGCAGCCACTGCCACTCAGTGGTTTTGCACTGGCCTTGGGGCTCTCGGGTGCGGTGTTGAGAGGAAGGGAGTGGGCCTGTGTGCATGGTTGGAGAGGCTGTGGGGCCGCCTGGGGCCCAGCCAGGTGGCGACTCTGACAGAGCTGTCCTTCCCTGCGAGGCTCATGTGGCCTCTGCCTTTTCACAGCCATATCTCTTTTCTGTCTCAGCCTTAGCCCCAAAGAGAGGCAAGAGCGGTGCTTGGGCCCGATGAAGGCAGCTGTGAGAACCGACAGGGGCTGCCGGGCACAGGAGCAGCTCAAGGGAAGGGTTGACTGTGTGGTGCTGCTGTTTTGTGGTGGTGCTTGGGGCAGCAGCATGGATGGGCCTGAGCCTGTGGCCAGCCATGATGGGTCCCCCGATTCCAGGGTTTGTGGAGGAATGCGAGGGTAGCAGCAGCGTGAGCTACTTTTGGTACCGGCAGACACTGAACATCACGGCCGACATCAGCAACAGCGGCACTGTCCAGTGGCGGCTGCTGGTCTGCTTGGCTGCCTGCTGGGCGGTTGTGTACCTATGCGTCAGCAGAGGAATCGAGTCCACAGGGAAGGTGAGAGCCATGGGCTGGACCCCCTCCCCAGCATCCTCCGGCTGCGAGGACTCCTCCCCACCTGCCAGTGTTTGCTATGAGCCTGCAAGCTCTGTTACAAGGAGTGTAAGCATTTAGGATCACTATGTCTTCTTAGAGGAGTGATCCCTTTATCACTGTGAAACAACCTTCTTTATCCTGGTGACATTCTTTGCTCTGAAATAGACTTTATATCTAAACAGCCACTTCAACTTTCTTTTGACTGTGTTAACAGTGTTTTTTCCATCTTTTTTCTTTTAACCTCTTTGTGTCTTTACGTTGATAGTGTTTCTTGTAGACAGCATATAAGTGGATCTTGCTCTTTTACCTAATCTGATAATCTCTGCCTTTTCTTTGGGGTGTTTTGACCATTTACATTTAACGTGATTGTTGATGTGCTTGGGTTTAGCTCTATCGTTAGATCTGTTTCTACTGGCCCTATCTCTTCTTTGTTCTGGTTTCTCCTTTCTGATTATTTTTTTATTCCACTGTATCTCCTTTATTGGCTTTTTAGCTCTAACTCTTTGCTTTGTTACCTCAGTGGCTGCTCTAGGGGTCACGGCACATGTCTGCAACTGTCACCACCTCATGTGCAGTTTAGAACCTCATTGTCTTTTACTTCCATCTCTTCCCTCCCAGCTTTTGTGCCAATGTTGTCACACATTTTATTTATAATACGGTATAAACAGCAAACACATTGTTATCAGTTTTGTTTTAAACAGGTGGTTACCTTTTGAAGAGACTTATATCGTGAGAAAAGCTGTGTTGGTGCACCCAGTAAGAGGGGCTCCTTACTATTCTCTGGGGTCAATGTCGCATGTACATAGAATCCTTTTTGGTGGTGGCACTAAGTCCATACACCCTGGACCGGCCTCCTGACTGTGGGTTGCAGAGCCTTTGCACAGGATCTGAGTGCCGTGTGTCCTGTGCCTGTCCTGGGTTAGGTGCCGAAATCACAATTCCTCTCCTGGAAGGGTCTTCACGCTTGAGTGGATTGGAAGGACTGAATTGGACCAAGCAGTCAGTAGGCCCAGCAAGCCAGCCAGAAATTCCAAATAATCCTATTATGGAAGCCCTTAGAAATGCATCCCAGGTGACTCTGCAAAGCCCATCTGTACGGGGGCGTGGGGGTTATTTGTAGATTTTTTTCTCATGGACCCCCCAGGATGCAGACCTCTGCCACTCTGGACCAAGAACTGGGGCTGGGCCTGTGTGGGGAAGAGAGGAGTGTGTCCCCTGCCATGCGGCCAGCTGAGGACACCAGGATGGAAGGAAGAGGACATTGGGGGCATAGCAAGGGCTGTGGACAGAGCAGGAGGGAGGCTGGAGGGGGCTGAAGTGGAAAAAGGACACGAGGTCAGAAATGAGGTCACCCAGGAGAGAAGAGAGTGGAGGCCAGAGCCGCTGGGGAGGGGAGGCTGGGAGCAGAGAGGCCAGCGGAGGGAGAGCTGGGGAGGGGGCACAGCTCAGGCCCCCTCAGGGGCCCAGCCCCTGTCATCAAGGAAGGCCAGATGGTCAGTGCCCACCTTAGCAGACCCTGCAGGGCCACAAGCGTGTGATGAAGGGACACACACATGGCTGTTCATGGTGAGCCCCAAACCCTCTGAGCTCAACTGAGCCTGCACCCCACAATCCCCCAAAGTGCCCCGTCCTGTCCCGGCTGTGTTCTGGATGACAGACTGTGCTCAAACACTTGGGACCCTGCTCTCCAAAGGCCCCTCTGTGGGACGGACCCTCTAAAGTCTGATGCCTGTTCTCTTTCCAAGGCCATCTACTTCACAGCCTTGTTCCCGTACCTGGTCCTGACGGTCTTCCTGATCAGAGGGCTGACGCTGCCCGGGGCGGCGGAAGGGCTAGCCCACTTGTTCACTCCCAATGTAAGTGGGTCTCGTCGGGATCCTGGGCCTCCAGGAGACACACAAGTCGGGGGCGACGGCCCAGGCTCGTTTCATCCCCTTGAGGTGTCAGTGGCTGAGCCATATGGCAGCTGCCATGCAGGGTCCAGAGACAAGGCCGGCCCGGGAAATGGTGGGGTGACGGCAGGAAGGAGGGTCGCGAGGGTCTCAGGAAGGCCAGGTTTGGACTTGGGCACCTGTGGGACATCCAGGTGGAGACCGACGTGGAGACTGACAGGAGCGGGGTTGGGGGACTAGGGCTGGGGTTCAGGAGAGAGGCTGGCTGGGGCCAGACACCCATCCTAGATCGAGTGCTGGGCCCCTGACCTGGACCCCACCCCACTGGAGGCCTCTCCCAGTCGCAGCCTCTCAGGGAGCCACAGGACCAGAGGTGCTGCTCCCCATGTCCCAAGGTGTTTCCGGGGGCTGTACAGCACACCCCCCAGGCATGAAAAGCACACTGTGTGTGGTGTGTCTGCCCAGAGACCTGGTGGGAGCCAAGGGAGGGGTGGGGTCTGCAGGACTGTGTGCGTGCGGTCCCAATCCTTCAGATCAGCCGAGACCGCCAAGTCTGCGAGAGCAGAATAAACGTTGCCAAGCAGGAGTCGGCTCACGCCCATTGCCAGCCCTGAAAACCTGTGCCTGCTAAGTTAGCACACGGGCCTGAGCCACGGCTTCTTCAGCCACAGCTCAGCAGGGGAGCCGTGGTGGCTGTGGTCAGAGCCCCGCTCCAGGCCCGCTCCCTCCCGCATGGCGCTGACCAGTTCCCAGTGCTTGAGCAGCTCACACTGTTCATGAGAGTGTCCCGAAGGAAGCCTCGGGAACACTCTAGGACAGTGAGAGCTGCCGCTGGTGAGGCTTGCCTGCCACACAACATCACTCTCCCTACATGTTCCAGGTGCAAATTCTCCAGAACCCCCGGGTGTGGCTGGACGCGGCCACCCAGATATTCTTCTCTCTGTCCCTGGCCTTTGGAGGACATGTTGCCTTTGCGAGTTACAACCCACCGAGGTAGGCAGCAGGCTCAGTTGTGCATTCTTTTATAGCTGCGGTGCCGCCCCCATGGAGCTGTGGAGAGATGTGCAAAGCACTTTTTATCTCAGGATCACACTGTGGGAAGAGGGGGACTTTGTGCTGTGTCATGGGCTCCCAGAGACCGGGGCTTCTGCAGTTACTAAGTCACCCCCAAGAGGGGGAGGTCCCTCGAGGGCAGGCAGGTTAGGACCCTCTGTGGCGGCTGCAGGAAAAGCCAGACGCTCAAACCCAGGATCGAGGCTGTAACTGGGTGTGATGCTGACCCCCACGTGTGTGACGCATGAGGACTTAAAGCTGGAATACAGTGTGTGTCAGCCTCGACAGTCACCTGAAGTAGGTTCCAGGTTGCTCCCCCACGCAGACGCGCACACAGGCTGCTTCTGTGAGGGCCCAGTATACATGAAGCTCTGCAAAGGGCAGTTCCACCGATCATAAAACACGTGGCTGGAACGCACGGTGGTAAACTGCAGACAGACCTCATTTCACGTGGCCTGCGAGGTGGGAGGCCGTGGTGGGCTCTGAGTGGCTCCACCTCCAGCAGCCTGCAGGGATGAAGTGTGAGCTGGGCTGGGGGTGCTCTCAGTGTCAGCCGCGCACCACGCCCAGGTGCTCCTGTGTGCAACTGTCCTCTGGAGATCCTCGAAAACACGCTGCGTTCCAGGCCCTCTACCATGCCCTGCCCCTCAGTCCCCTGTCACCCCCAAGGCCTGTGAGGTGGCCTGAGTGTTTCAGACCCCAGCAGGCCCAAGGTCAGAGTGGGGGGCATCCCAGGGTAGGGTGCCCCTCCCCACTTCCTCCCCCGAGCGAGGCCCGGTCATGACCCACAAAGCCCTGACATGGGTGTGCTGTGCCCAGGAATGACTGCAGGAAGGATGCCGTGGTCATCGCGCTGGCCAACAGCATGACCTCCCTGTACGCATCCGTCACTATCTTCTCCATCATGGGGTTCAAGGCCACAAAGGACTACGGGCGCTGCCTGGACAGGTGAGCACTGTCACTCCACTGGGCTGTGCAGGGCACCGCTGCCCGATGGGTGCCTGCCTCCAAAAGCCCAAGTCCACCTGGAACCCCAGAATGTGACCTAATTTGAAAAAGGGTCTTTGCAGATGTAGTTAAGGTAAGGATTGAGCTGAGAGCATCTTGGGGTAGGTGGGCCCTGAATCCAATGATAGTGTCCTTATAAAAGACAGACCAGGACATACAGACACAGAGGAGAAGCCACAGAGGGAGTGTGGCCCTGCCTCACCTTGATCTCAGACACCACAGCTCTCCAGACAGTGAGAATAAATCCCTGTTGTTTCAAGCCCCCCATTTCTGGTCATTTGTCATGGCAGCCGCAGGCGCCAGTAGTTAGGATGGTCCCACACTTGGAATTGCAGTGTCACACGGACAACGTTGCTAAGGCTCTTGGTCACTGTGCACGAATGGACTTCCAGGCGTGTCTTACTGACAGTCCACCGGGTAGACGGTCACAGTCCTCTGACGTGGGGCGATTCTGCCCCTCACCAGGGATATTTGTAACGTCTGGAGAGTTTTGCTTGCTGCTGCTGGCCGGAGTGGGGAAGGGGGTGCTCCGGCCATCGGAGGGTGGGGCCAGGACTGGCACTGCACAGGACACCCCCAAGGGTGGCCACCCGCACGTCCATGGCACTGCGGGCAGAGGCGGTGGTCTAACCACGCACGTCAGCAGAGGGACGGCGGTGAGGACGGACAGCCGCACCTCCTGGAAACTTCCAGTAAACAGCAGGGCCCCACTCAAGGGCAGAAGGGACGGCTCTTCCAGCTTCTTTGGCTGGGTGAGGAGTCGGGATGGGGTTCAGTGAGAGAGCCCCTCTTCTTTCCTCGCGACGTAGATGCAAGGAGCACCGCCAAGTGGTCACATCCCAGCCCAGCCTGTAGCGCTGCGCGGAGCAAAGCTAGGGACTGCCACACCGAACCAGGGTACAGTCCATTCCCGTTATGCACGGTCCTGTGTCCTGCGAAGTCCCTGCAAACACCGAGTCAGCAAGTGCTGAGCCTTCGCTCCAGGGGGACACGGGGTCGGTGTGTTAGTCCACTCCTGGTGCTTATAACAAAATACCTGAAACTGGGTAATTTATAAAGTAAAACCACATTTATTGCTTACACTTTCTGAGGCTGGGAAGTCCAAAGTCCATCTGGTGGTGGTGACAGTGACCCAGGGGTTTCACATTGCAAGATGGTAGGAGCAGAGAGAGAGAGAGAGAGAGAGAGAGAGACAGACAGACAGACAGACAGACAGACTCTCCTCTCCTTTTAAAGCCCTCAGGACCACACCCCTGACCACCATTTCTAATCCATTCGCTACTGCACGGTCCTACAATCCAATCACCTCTTCAAGGCTCCACCTTTCATCCTTTTAAAGCCCTCAGGACCACACCCCTGACCACCATTTCTAATCCATTCGCTACTGCATGGTCCTACAATCCAATCACCTCTTCAAGGCTCCACCTTTCAATCACCATAATAGGATTTCCCACCCTCTTAACAGTCACAGTGGGGGCCAAGTTTCTAAAACATAAAACTTCTAATACATAATACATAAAACAATTCAAGCTTCAGTGAGTTTTGGGGGACATAATTCAATCCAGTACAGTCAGGTCCCTGCAAGCCTCTGGTCACCGTTTGATCAAGCAAACAGCACACAGCCTGGTGTCCGTGTGCTGCTGCTTAGAGACGCCTTACCTCATACGAAGTGTTGACTCTAACCCTGAAGCCACGGCCAGCAGCGCCGTCCCTCACGCCCTGACGAAGCTCATCTGACACGTGGGCCTCCTCCGCAGTCACAGACCCTCTTGCACTGAGGAGCACGAGACAGCACCTCAGCACTGTGCTTGGGGCCGTTTTAAATGGCAAAGTCACCAACAGAAAGCGCAAAAATGTGGAAACCGTGGCACTCAATAGACAACAGAAAGGACGCCTGTTTACAGTCGGAGCTGAAACAGGAAGGCCCGGCATGGCCTTGGGAAGCCTCAGCTGGGACCTGCATGTGGGTGGCTCAAATTTCTTGTCACTCTTTGGATGTCTGAGAAGGATGCACAAGCACACGGGTATGGATTCGGGGTCATGAGCACATTCTGGTGAGTAATGAGGACCACCTGCACGCACGACCTGCCCCACTCCACGGAGACCCCCAGCTGGCCACGCAGCCACGCGAGGCTGGGGATGGGGGTGCGACCTCTCTCTTCAGGATTGTTGTGGGGGAGCTGTAGCCCCCAAAGGGCATCTGCTTGGGGTTGATTTGCCCTGCCCTTGAGCACACTCCCAGGGGTTCCTTCTGCCCTCGATCCTTGGACAGAAGGAACCTTGGACATGGAGGAGGGCAGAGGGGAGCCAGGCCCAGGCCCTTCCCAGCAGACCTCCAAGAGCTGGTGTCCCCCCAAGTGCCACCCCTCAGTGCCACCTTGGGACCCACAAGTCAATGAGGCCAGGAAGCTGCCACCACTCCATCTGCACCCACAGGGGTGCCTCCCCACCCCAGAGCGCAGGAGAACCTAGGTGTCCCCACCAGGTGCTGGACCTGCCACGGTGTGCACATGACCGCCAGCCACAGCAGGGCCAGCAGGGCCGAGCCTCCCCACGCTGCTGTTCCTCCCGGCACTAACCGAGAAGTGTCCCTAGATGTGTCTGTCTCCAGCTAGTGCCAAGTGCCCCCCACTAGCACCCTCTGTTCCTGCAGGAATGTCCTCGGCCTCATCAACGAGTTTGACTTCCCAGAGCAGAGCATCTCCAGGGACGACTACCCGGCCGTCCTCGCACACCTGAATGCCACCCAGCCAGAGAGGGTGGCCCGGCTCCCCCTGAAGGACTGCCATCTGGAACACTTTCTGGACAAGGTACCCATGCACCCAGGCAGGCCAGCTGGCCCGTCCACAGGAACTCCATGGGCAAGATGGGCTGACACCCCGCTGCGGATAGCTGCAAACATTTCCCACAGGCCTGGGGGGCCATGACAAAGGCTCCTAGTCTGTCCCTGTGCCTTGGCTCACCAGGGCTCCCAGAAAACTCTGCAGCCTCACAGGCAGCTGTGCCCAGCTGAGCACCTGCCCAGCAGGGCTGGGGCCCAGGCTGACCTGAGAGGCCCGGCATTGCACAGACCCCAGGAGAGAAGGGGTGGCTAGAGCCAGGCCGTGGCTAGAGTCCAGCACGCTCAGGGCCAGCTGATGTTTGGGGCCCAGGCACCAGGTGGGGGATGGGCAGCCAAGAGGCAGGTCCTCAGGCAGCACCTCGAGGGTGCCCAGCCCCACAGCCCTGGGTTCCACACTTGCCTGCGTGCTGCGGGTGTTAAAGGGGAAGTTCCCTTTCCCGCAGAGGTACACCTGCGGCCTGTCTTCCCAGCGGGGCAGGGCCAGGAGCCTCAGCCCCTGACACCAAGCGGGGTGCCTGCGTGTGTTTCATGGGCACGTGCATGCACATGCGTGTCTCGGCATGGGGGCTCCGTGTGTTGCAGAGCGCCTCGGGCCCGGGCCTGGCCTTCATCGTCTTCACGGAGGCCGTCCTGCACATGCCGGGGGCCCCGGGGTGGGCCGTGCTCTTCTTCGGGGTGTGTTGCAGAGCGCCTCGGGCCCGGGCCTGGCCTTCATCATCTTCACGGAGGCCGTCCTGCACATGCCGGGGGCCCCGGGGTGGGCCGTGCTCTTCTTCGGGATGCTCTTCTCCTTGGGCCTGTCGTCTATGTTTGGGAACATGGAGGGGATCATCACACCACTCCTGGACCTGGGGACTGTGCCCAGATGGGTCCCCAAGGAGGCCCTGACTGGTGAGTGGACAGCTTGGCCACCAGGTGGCCGTCCCACCGCCCCACAGCCTCGCTGCCCGCTGTCCTCTCCTGCCCGCTGTCTAGATGCCCCTCCTCTGTGAAGTGCTTGAGGGGCCCCATCTGAGTCCCCGTAGAAGGCGGGGCCCAGCTGCTCCGTGAGTCCTGAGAGTCCTGATGGCCACCATGGGGAGCCAGGGGGAGGGGTGGGCCGGGGCCAGGGCCCCCTCCCCCAGCAGGTCCTTCCTGCTCGTTGGGCACAATGGAGGGAAGAGACCGGGGAGGACAGGGACTGAAGCGGAGGACAGGGAGACCTAGAGAGCCGGGAGCTCGGCCGCTGTGCTCCCCGCTCCTGCCGCTGTCCCCCCAGGGCTGATCTGCCTGCTCTGCTTCCTCGCTGCGATCTGCTTCACGCTGCAGTCTGGAAACTACTGGCTCGAGATCTTTGACAGCTTCGTGGTTTCTCTGAACCTGATGGTTTTAGCCTTCTTCGAGGTGGTCGGTGTCATCTATGTTTACGGAATGAAACGGTGAGCTGTTTTCCACTGGACCACTCCTCTGGGACCCCACCAAGGTGGGACACGGGGCAGGTGTGGGCACACCACAGCTGCCTGGACCCCCATGGGCGCTCTGCCCTGGGGCATCTGTGAAGGCACCAGGGTTCGGGCTGGGGTCAGGGACCATCAGTGGCTGCCTGGGGGGAGCCTGAGCCCAGGTCTCTGCAGGTTTTGCGATGACATCATGTGGATGACCGGGAGCCGGCCCGGCCTCTACTGGCAGGTGGCCTGGCGGGTCGTGAGTCCTCTGCTGCTGCTGGCCATCTTCGTGGCTTACATCGTCCTCCTGGCCCAGAAGCCACTGAGCTACAGGGCCTGGGACCCCCAACACGTAAGTCATTCCAGTGGGACCTGGGAGCCCTGGGACACTTAGAGAATGGTCTGGCCCCTGCAGTGCCATCTGGGGCCCAGATGACCCACATGATGCACATTCTTGCCCTAAGTGACAATGTGGCCTGGTCACCTCTGCCTGGCAAACTGGGGAACTATGGATATAAATAAGATGGTCTTGCCATGTGTCCCTGGAAGTATCAGAGATGACTGCTGCCACCCCGGGTGACCTTGGGCAAAGGCCTTGGTCAGTGCAGTGAGGCTCCAAGCAGTGTCCCTCCAGCACCTCCCTCGGGGACATGGCCTTGTGGCATGTTTCCTGTGTGGTATGGGGACAGGCAGCCACAGACTGCCTGTTCCCAGTCCATGACAAAAGGAGTCACTGGCTCAATGGTCAGTTTGGCTCGAGACTGTTTCTGCGCTGTGACCGCACTCTGCTGCCAGTCCCTTCCCCGCCATGGGCGGCCTCTGAGCGTCACCAGCCCCCTCCCAGCCGTCTGTGCCCTCGCCGTTGGGAGGCTCGAATCCTCCCATGCCGCCCCCTCCTCAGGGGTGTGGACACAATTTACTTGCACATTCTGTTTAGAAAGGGGAGCTCCCCTAGCAGAACACCAAGGCTGCGAAGGAGAAAAGACACTGTATTCTTTGAGGAGTTCTCATAAATATTGTCCTATTAGACTCAACACGACTTCCTCATTTGGCCTCACAAGAAGTGCCTGGGTCAGGTGGGTGGCGTTCCCCCACCTATAGAGAAGGAAGTTGGGGACACAGGGTCTGACGATGCCCAGTGGGTCCAGGACACAATGCCCAGGACCGTCTCTCAGTGGTTCCCCCGTCCTCCAGGAGCAGTTCTGCCGAGGCCCTGGGAGTAGCCATGAGCGGCCACGCACCCTGGCACATGTCCTGACCACGCCATTTCTATCTTCATCCAGCTTAGAGCGCGTGAATCTTGCTCCCACCTTTCAGGGTCAGCCTCACTTGGTCCAGAGTGGCCATGGTCCGAGTGAGGCTGCCCCTCCCAGGACGCCCAGCTGACCGTGTAGCTCCCGTGTGCTGCAGGATCAGTTCCCCCTGCGGCCGGAGAAGCTCTACCCCGGCTGGGTGCAGGCCGCCTGCGTGCTCCTGTCTCTCCTGCCCGCGCTCTGCATCCCGGTGGCTGCACTGGCCCAGCTGTTCGCCCAGCGCAGATGGAGGAGGAAGGAAGTGCCGTCGCAGGACACGCACCTGAAGCCACAGGATGGTGGGGCCTGCTGAGAGGGCAGCTGTGTCGCTCGTGGAGCTGGCCCCATTATATGCTCGCCTCGCTGACACCACGTGGTTGTTGCTTCCTCGTGCCGCCCTCATGCCAGCCCCATCACCAGTGCCCGTGCTGCCCTCCTAACCAATGGAACACAGAGAACCGTCCCAGGAAAACCACGGGCCCAGGGCTGCACGTGGTCACCCAACCCCTGAGCCCCGTCTGTGTGGCCACTTGCTGCCCCCACCAAACCCAGGCTGACTTGGGCAGCTGTGAGTGGTCTCTGTTGACAAAGTTGCAGGCACGTCCCACAGCCCAGTGGGCCGGGCAGCAGGGTCTGGGAGCAGGCCCAACGCAATGCCCTGGTCAGGAGACACAGGAACCCAGCCCCAGGGCTGGTCTTCAGGGAGAGATGGCCCTTCCCTGGCTGAGCTCAAGAAGGGAAGCCCCCCGCCAGCAGACAGCCCCCTTTCTTCCCCAAAGCCCTCTAGGGTCACAGGAGCAGCCTGTCACCACACACGTGACATGCCCACAGCAGGAGCACACATCTCTTCGCGGAACCCAGGGCAGGGTCACTGGGTGTGTGCCAGCCAGGGCAGGGCAGGGTCTGGCTGGAGCCACACTGGGAGGTCGGCAGGACCGGTCTACTCTTCCTGACGTGATTTCTGAGGAACACTGCCCCAGCTGTTTTATTTCCCAGGGTGTCAAATCTGTGTTTGTTAAGAAGGCACAAAATGCTGATCAGTCAAGGCTCCTGTGATCTTGGGTCAGAGAAACAACACTCACTCAGTCTCCCCCACCTCCTTGGGTGCGCACCCGCCCACCCGCCTCCCTCCGTCCCTCCTTCCATCCCTCCCTCCGTCCCTCCGTCCTCCTGCAACAGCACCACAGAACCGGGACCAGGTCTAAAGCGTTGGGCCCTGGACACACAGGTCCATTTCTGACTTGCCACACAGGGACCATGTATGCCTTGGCTTCCTGCTGCAGGAGCAGCCCCCGTGGAGACCCAGAGCCCCTCCTTAGCGCCCTGTAAACTAGTGCCTGGTCATGGGTGCTGTCCATGGTGCTGAAACTCCCAGCAAGAAGGCATCTTAGTGGGTTATAAATGGCCTATTACACGCATATGTGCTGGGAGCCGTCCTTGCCCCATAGCCAGTCTAGACCCCAGAGCAGACAGAGGACCTGAGTACAAAATGTGGAATTAACGCCCAGAGCTCATGGTAGGGGAGAGTCCTCTACTGTCCTCGGTCCTGCCATCATGATGCCTCCCACACATCTCACGAGGTGGGAAGGGCTTGGGGATGCACCTGCCACAGGAGGGTCCGCTGCTGGTGGAGCTACTGCGCCGCTGGTCTCAGCCTCCCAATCCTAGCTCATGTGAACCTCACTGCAGCTCCCCGCCTCATCCCTGCTAGTCCACCCTCTTTCCCTTGTGACCACCACAAAATGCAGTCAAACCAAATGGCATTCACTGGCCCTCAGAAGTGTCTAAGTACAAGGGTGGGCTTCAGGCCCTGCTAGATCCAGGGGCACGCAGGACCCACAGGACTCTCTCCACCCTTCAGGCCTGCCTTCAGCGTCTCAGGCTTATCTGAGGTCGTATTCTACGTCCAAACCACATTTTGAAAATAACTAGAGCGCCAAGCAGGTGCCCCCACTCTCCAGCCACTTTCCTCCTGGCCCTGCTCCAGCTCTGGTCTGAGTCTAGGATTGCATCCGGGGTGTTGACCTTCTAATCCTTGGGGTTAAGGTACTTCTGTATCTCAGTGGCTCCCAATGGAAGCAGCTGGCTGCAAGCCACTGAGGCAGATGGTGTCCCTGCCTACTTGTGCGAGGAGCAGTGGGGTCGGCCGTCCCATGAGCTGACTCCCAGTGGAGGGTGGGCCAGGGCTGAATCAGCTGGTCATTGACCCCGAGGATCCAGGGAGCATCTGACAGAAAAGGGAGGCTCAGGGGCCAGTTCTCAGAAAACCAGAGGGCCTTGCCCAGTGGGGGCATCAGTATATGAGAGACATAACAAATGTGGAGAAGGGGAGGTGGGAAGGCTGCAGGGGTGCAGCTGGAAGCAGCCCCCTCCCACCAAGTGTGGGCCTGGATCTGCACAGGAAAGACCTCCCTGTTGTGGCCAGAAAACTGGGGACTAGGGACATGCAACTCCAGATGGTAATCCAAGGGCTCTGTGCCTTGTCAGAGAGGAAAAAGCAAGCTCCCAGCCCCCACCAAAGCTCTGCTCTTCCATGCCTGTGAGGCTAGGAAGAGAGACCCAGCCCCACCCCAACACTCTCCAGGGCTGCAGGAGGGCGGACTGTGGAAGTCGTTCATCCAGATGGCAGCTTGGAGATGCGTCAGACCATCCACCAAGCCCCAGCTTGCCGGACACCAGGCTTCACAAACCCAGCTGTGTCCATAGCCGCCTCAGACCCTGGTCACCGCTGGTCCAGACTGGAGAGGCTCTGTCCCCACCTCTCAGCACGAGGACTCTGCCCGGCAGCGCCAGTCCATCAGGAGCTTGATATTGCTGCAGAAGCTCCGCCCCCCCAGACCTTTGATCAGCATCCGCCCCCAGCCCCAACCCCCACCGAGCAATGAGGGAAGAGCCCTGCTGAGGCCCTCAGGGCACCTGCCCGCCTGTGCTGCTCCCCCGGGGGTGTATTCGTTTTCTATTTGCCGTTGTAACCAATTGCCAAAACTTGATGGTTTAGCACAAATGTATGGTCTTGCATTCCGGAGGCCTCCTCTGGGGGCGCTGTCTGCTGGCCAGCTCGCAGCCTCTGTTCCTGGGCTTGTCCCTCCCTCCACCTTGGGTACAGTCCTTCTTGTGGCCTCACTCTCTGGCTTTCTCTCCTGCCTCCTTCTCTCATTTTAAGAACCCTCATGATTACGTCGGGCCCACCCGGACAACTCAGGACGACCCCCACCTTCAGGTCAGCTGACTGGCACCGCAATTCATCTGCAGCCTTAGCCCCCAGCCACGCCGGGCAACACATTCACAGGGCCCAGGGATTAGGACGTGGGCATCTTTGGGGCTGGTGTCATTCTGCCTACGACAGTGCCTGGGGGATTCTAAAGCCCACTGAGGTCTGGGAAGCCCCCAGCTCCACAGGGTCCTTCCCAGGTATCTGGCCGGCCGGCCGAGCCAACGCCGAGGGTCACGGTAGGCGTGGGAAGGGCAGGGACGGGGCAGAGGGAGAGAAACCACGCACTTTTTTTGGGGGGTCCTGGCTGGTTTCCCTACGTCCGCTTTCCCTCCTGCTTTCTTTTCACTCCTTTTTACTTAGAGCCCCACCTCCTCCGCTCTGTGGAGCGTGCAGGCAAAGGAGCTGCAGGAGGAGCTGGTCCTTCTCTTTCCTCTGATGTTACTATTCTCCTTCTGCCCCGAGGAGACTGGACAGTCTACACAGTGGTTTTAAAAAGGGATAAATCAGAACGCGAGGGCTTAGTGAGTTAAGCTGCATCCAGTCTACACCTTTTTCAAGGGTTAGGGTTTGACATGTCGATACAAACGTGAGTGGCCCTGGGTGACGTGGCAACAGGGACACGGCATTCCGGGGCCTTGGGGAAGACCTAACTGAACAAGACCTGACCCATCTGTCTGCCTGTCACTGAGACACCAGAACAGGCCCAGGTGTGGCCGCGCCCTGCCCCTGCAGGTACACCCGGCACGGGTTGAGCTGTGGCCTCT
>NW_007731431.1:20715-21895 GCF_000696425.1 Galeopterus variegatus | reverse complement strand
TTCTGCCCCGAGGAGACTGGACAGTCTACACAGTGGTTTTAAAAAGGGATAAATCAGAACGCGAGGGCTTAGTGAGTTAAGCTGCATCCAGTCTACACCTTTTTCAAGGGTTAGGGTTTGACATGTCGATACAAACGTGAGTGGCCCTGGGTGACGTGGCAACAGGGACACGGCATTCCGGGGCCTTGGGGAAGACCTAACTGAACAAGACCTGACCCATCTGTCTGCCTGTCACTGAGACACCAGAACAGGCCCAGGTGTGGCCGCGCCCTGCCCCTGCAGGTACACCCGGCACGGGTTGAGCTGTGGCCTCTGCTCCTGTGACTCCCGTCCTGTTCTGTCCAGCCTTCTGGCAGCGTCCTCCATCCTGGGGCCAGGGCAGCCCTGTGCCTGCGATGGTGACAGCCCCACCGGGCTGGATGCCAGCACCCGTCATTGCTCACCTCTCCTGCGTGGAGGTTCCAGGCACCCGTGTGCACTTAGGACGTGCTCCGTGGACTTGGGTCTGCCATAAACACATCAGGCTCAGACAGTGGGACGGTCTCCACGGCCACAGTAGCAAACATGGCAAGATCCAGTAGCCATAAACCAATGCAGGCACATCTGGGCTGTGTGAGTCCTGGAAACCCCATCCAAGTGTACTTAGTGGGATCCAGCCACGTTCCCCATCAGGGACATCCTGGAAGCCTCCGGAATTGTTGACAGCTGTCGAAATTTCATGTGCCGCTGCAGCTGGCTGAGGGCTTCACACTGCCCAAGCTAACTCCTGTGGTGGGGGCTGTTTCTTTGCAAGATCACACCCTCTGAGCTGCCCCTCCTGCTCTCTGGGAGGTCCTTCTGGATCTTTCTGTCAGTTGAAGGATGTTTGTCCAGGCCCGTCATGCAGCTGGTGCCCACCCCAGGTGCTGCCATGTTGGCAGAGAGGGCTCCCTGTGTGTGCTCTGGGCACACTGCATGTTCTCGGGGTTCGCTCTGTGTGCTCCGGGCTCACTGTGTCCTCTGGGCTCCCTGCATGTGCTCCGAGCTCACTCTATGTCCTTGGGCTCCCTGCATGTGCTCCGAGCTCACTCTATGTCCTCTGGGCTCCCTGCATGTGCTCCAGGCTCACTCTGTGTCCTCTGGGCTCCCTGCATGTGCTCCGAGCTCACTCTGTGTCCTCTGGGCTCCCTGCATGTGCTCC
>NW_007731431.1:12456-19176 GCF_000696425.1 Galeopterus variegatus | reverse complement strand
TGTCCTCTGGGCTCCCTGCATGTGCTCCGAGCTCACTCTATGTCCTCTGGGCTCCCTGTATGTGCTCCGGGCACGCTCTGAGTCCTCTGGGCCCCCTGCATGTGCTCCGGGCTCGCTCATGTCCTCTGGGCTCCCTGCATGTGCTCCAGGCTCGCTCTGTGTCCTCTGGGCTCCCTGTGTGTCCTCTGGGCTCGCTGTGTCCACCGGCCGCCCTGCATGTGCTCCAAGCTCACTCTATGTCCTCTGGGCTCCCTGCATGTGCTCCGGGCTCACTCTATGTCCTCTGGGCTCCCTGCGTGTGCTCCAGGCTCACTCTGTGTCCTCTGGGCTCCCTGCATGTGCTCCAAGCTCACTCTATGTCCTCTGGGCTCCCTGCATGTACTCCGGGCTCACTCTGTGTCCTCTGGGCTCCCTGCATGTGCTCCGGGCTCACTCTATGTCCTCTGGGCTCCCTGCGTGTGCTCCAGCCTCACTCTGTGTCCTCTGGGCTCCCTGCATGTGCTCCGAGCTCACTCTATGTCCTCTGGGCTCCCTGCATGTGCTCCAGGCTCACTCTATGTCCTCTGGGCTCCCTGCGTGTCCTCTGGGCTCGCTCTGGGTTTGCCTCCAACCTGCTCTCCATCCTCACTTGTCCTCCCCAGCCCCAGCTCCAGCCCCTGGCTGCTGCGTCCCCACATCCCTGCCCTCCTTAGGCCCCTCCACCCACCTCCAAACTCCTGAGCAGGCTGTGGACAGAGCTGACCCCAGTCCCACAGCCCCCAAACCCAGCAAGTCCTCCTGCTGCACCCCCAGCCGTGGTCCTCAACGTGCCCCTCCCCCAGCGGCATCATCACCTGGAACTTGTTAAAATGTAGATTCCCAGGCCCCACCCCAGACCTGCTGAACCTGACCTGAGGGGTGTGATCCCACAAACCCCCCAAAGACTCTGGAGGCTGAGGTCTGAGACCCTGGCCTCACACACCTCCCAAGTCACCTGAGGGGCCATCTGCCCCCCTCCCCCAAGTGGCCACTGAGATCTGCTGCCTACCAGGCACTGGCCATCTCTCACCACGCCCAGGAGGGTCCACCTGTTCTCCCTGTGGTACTCAGTGCAGCCCCTCCAAGGCCGTGACCCTAAACCCCAAATCTTTGCAGAGTCCATCCCATCCACCTCCCGTGGATCCTTCCTCTCCAGACTCCTCTGATGCCCCCACCCCAGTGGGGAGGCCCCACTGTGGGTCTCAGGACCCTGACCAGTTCTGTGAGCAGGATTCCACCTCGGCCCCGTGGAGGGAACCACGACCCTACTGGCTGGGCCCAGGACTCCCCCTTGGGGACCCAGCTCTCCCAGCACCCCTCATTTCCATAACACTGTCCTGACACATCTGCCCATGTCCCCTCCCCAGACACCATGGCCCTGAGATCAGCACCCAGCTCCGCGCCAGGCATGGGTCAGGCATACCAAGCTGTCTCTTGGGTGGACAGTGGCAGCATGTGGGGACCTGCCCATTCACCACATGTTGCACCTTCACCTGCCCTGGTGTTCAGACCCTGGTGACAGAGGCTGGAGACTGGACACGGTGGTGGGCTATCAGCAGGACCCCACTGCATGCACGGCCCTCCACTGCCCCACCCCACAGAACCCTCCAGAAAGATCAGAATTAGTGGCCCACTCTGAAGGCCAGATTCGTGTGACTTTTAACCTGCACTGAGGTGCTCAGGAGAAATGTCAGGTTTTGTGAGACAGTGCCCCCACTCCCAGTCACACACTGACAGCCCTGGGGGTCTGCAAGAGGGAAGCCCGTCTAGACCACAGATCTCCCACCCACCAGGGCACAGAGCTCCGCCACAGGTCAGCTGCAGGCAGGGTGGAGGGCCCAGGTCTCCTCCCCCAGGGGGCCCCTTGCCCACCTGCCACCACCCTCCATCCCTCATGCCTCAGGTCACCACCGCCAGAAACCCCCTCAGACAGCAGCCAGGCCACGGGCCTGTGGTGACCCCAACTCAAGTGTGTACTGCTTTTACAACTGTGTGCAACTGTGCTCACATGGTGCACATTACAATTCAAAGAGGAGAAATTTTTAAAAACTGAAAAAAAACAGAGATTCATTATTTTCTTTCTGCAGACCCCCATGGCGACCTACCATGGAGACCCCGCCAGGTGCAGTGTCCTCACCATGCACAAGCTGCACCTACAGCCACCTTGATATTTTGAGAGCTCCCCAGGTCCTCACCGGTGTCTCCACTTGGATCATGGGCAGGGAGCCCAGGCCTGAGGGTCTCCTCACTTGGCAGAGCCACAGAACCCCGAGCTGGAGGGTCCCTGGAGTGCCGGGGGGTGAGGGGTAGGCAGAGGCCAGCTGGGAAGTTGGGCAGTGAGGGTGCAGGGGTGGGGGCGGGTGCTCGGGTGCAGGGCTGGCGCGGGGATGTGGTGCTTGGGGCGCGGCTGGGTGGGGCCGGGGCCTCAAGCTGACTTGGCCCTTTGCTTGCAAAGAGAGCTCGATTAGAAGTGGACTCTGGACGTGGCTCAGGGTGGGGGGCAGCTCCCAGGTTGGCGGGAAGGAACCCACACCCGCTAGGCCTCCCCGTGTTCCACGCCAGAGCAGCATGATGGGGTGTAGAGCTGAGTCCTGAGACAGCCCCCATCGTGAGGGGTGGGGCCGATAGCTCCTCGACACCGAGGGCCAGGGCGGATCCTCACACCCTGTCCAGACAGGCCCAAAGCACCCAGCCAGGTTCGCTCGCCTGTCTCTCCCTGGCAGTCAGTGGCTGAAGGATGGATGCCCCAGGTCATGAGGATCGTGGTGGGCAGGCCCTGTTTCCCTAAGATCACCAGGAGGGGACCAGCCCCCACCATGGGAAGAAGTGCATCGGGACAAGCTCCTGCCCTGCAGCTCAGGACTGGGGGTGCTGGGGGAGCGCCAGGGCCTCCCAGTGGCACCCCAACTCTTCTCTCAGACGCAGAACCAGGCACAACCGGGGCTGCTGGTGCCCGAGTCCATCCAGCTGGGAGAAAGGCTGTCAGTCCAAGAGGGTCTTGAAGTCTGTGGTCAGGGCCGGGTCGGCTGCGGCCTCGAGCATGGCCTTCGTGGCCTCAGGAAGCTTCCTGCACAGCCGCATCTGGGCTGCAAGAGAACTAGAAATGAGACCCACTTCCGCGACAGACCGGAGAGAAGGCACTTCAGCCTAGTGTCCAGGGCACACGCGGGGCCAGGCTGGGGGAGCCCCGTGAGCAGTGGACACCCCCCACTGCTGGAGCAGATGAGAAACCCAGTGAGCAACAGAGCAGCGCGGCAGGCACGGGGGCATGTTGCAGTAAACACTTGAGGCCCCGGGCAGGCATTGGGGGGCATTGGGGTAGCAGCCAGGGCAGAGGCTGCAAGGGATGCAGGTCAGGAGGCACAAGGTTCTTGAGGGCTGGCGCTGCCCCACTGGCCTCTCCCGAGATGGGCGGCATTAAGTCCGAGGCGAGAAGCAGAAAGTGGAGACCCTGGGACGCTGTCCCCAGCCACCCGGCTGCCAGTGGGGACTCCCCACATCCACTGCAGCATGCCGCCCAGCAGCAATCCCGGCCTCACCTGCACCCTGCTTACCTGTCCTGAGCGTGCCCAGGAGACATTTGTAGGTGACAAGGTGATGCGTCAGCTTGAGCAGGAAGGCTCGATGGCAGAGCCAGCACACGGCTTCACGGGGAACCAGGCCGGATGTGCCCTTGGCCCCCACTGACGTCCCTGGGGAGCACACCGAGGCTGAGGACCCCCGCCCAGCCCCCAGCCCCAGCTCTCCTCCTGAGAGATGCCTTTGCTCCCTCAACTTCCCCGTAGTCCAGGTCCAGGAATGAGGTGATTCTGTGGAGGGGCTGCTGCCCCAGCCCCAGCCCCACAGGGTCCTGACAGCTGAAACGTCTTTAACTTCTCCAAAGGAAATTTCCACAAAATAAAATTCACAAAAGTAAAATCTGCTGAACTCAGGATTTTCAGACTGATCAGAAATGCCATGACTAGGCCACAGAGAGGGGTGAGCGGGCCAAAAGGAGGTCTCGGATGAGACGCGGCTCTGGAGCACGGTGAACACGGAGCAGAAAAGGGCAGGCAGCTCTGCTGGGGGCCGCATGTCGCTGCTGGGCCCTGCGATGGGTGGGGGGCGGCTACAGCACTGGTGCTTGGGGCCCAGCCTCCTTCTGTCCACCGGGCCTGGACTTGTGCCAGGGCCCCTGAAATGCCACTGAGGGAGGAGGCTTGGTCCCCGTCTCGGGATGAGCAGGCGGACACAGGCGAGACCCTGCCTGGTGTCCCCACTTGCGGTTCTGACGACACTTGGAGAAGGCCAAGTGAGGCCGGGAAGTACACGCGGCCAGTTCGTGATGTCCCCTAGTCACTCCCAGCACAGTCCTGCACTTGCACTGCTGCAGGTGGGTGAGACGAGGTTTGCAAGCGGTCAGCAAGTTAAACCCCTTCTGGATGTGCAGAAAGTGGGAGTTTCCTAATCTCCGGTTCCCCAAGTCTCCTGACGCCCTCAGCGGGTGTTCACGGGGCACGTGGCAGGTTCGTGTCAGAGGCTCTCGGGCAGCCGCTCATTCCTGAGCATCCCGGGCTCTGCCAGCACCTCACGCGGCCCCACATACCCGCGAGCAGCGTGCTGGGGTGCAGCGGGCAGGGTCCACCTGCACATACCTGCGTTCTTGGCTTTCAGAATGGAGAAGCAGCGGGAGGCGGTGTCAGAAATGATCCGCAGGAAGAACGAGGGGTTCTTCCAAACTTGCTGGTTGAATGGAAGCTGCAGCACACATGCGTGGAACCTGAGGGCGACGAATGCTACTAAAGGAGTGGCCCTAGTTAGGATGTGCTCACACATGTGCACCCGTGCATGCGTGTACGTGAGGGCATGTGCACATGTGCATGGGTTTTGTGTGTACACCTGCACATATCAACATACACATGTGTCTGTGTGTGCATTGTATATGCACATTCATGCACACCTATGTGTGCACGCACACGCCACCATCCGACCCAACTCCAGGCAGAATGGTGACCACCGACGCGGCCTCCACAGGGCAGCCCTTGCTCTGCAATAGTCAATGGAAAGTGAGCTCCCATCCCAGAGCTGCAGGGGGAGGTTCCCGCTGCAGACCACAGAGAACAAATATTTACTGTGTGTCCCCACAGCCAAGGTGCAAAAGTGACCTGCCTGATGNTGGAACCTGAGGGCGACGAATGCTACTAAAGGAGTGGCCCTAGTTAGGATGTGCTCACACATGTGCACCCGTGCATGCGTGTACGTGAGGGCATGTGCACATGTGCATGGGTTTTGTGTGTACACCTGCACATATCAACGTACACATGTGTCTGTGTGTGCACTGTATATGCACATTCATGCACACCTATGTGTGCACGCACACGCCACCATCCGACCCAACTCCAGGCAGAATGGTGACCACCGACGCGGCCTCCGCAGGGCAGCCCTTGCTCTGCAATAGTCAATGGAAAGTGAGCTCCCATCCCAGAGCTGCAGGGGGAGGTTCCCGCTGCAGACCGCAGAGAACAAATATTTACTGTGTGTCCCCACAGCCAAGGTGCAAAAGTGACCTGCCTGATGAATGACCCAGGCCAGCTCCCAAGGGAACAAAACAAACCTTGGGTGGAACTATTTTCCCATCAAAGACCCGGGAAAGCGTGGACACTGACCAGCCCATCTCCACGTGGTTCCTGCCCACCCCCCAGTTCTTGGTAAGTGGCCTCAGAACCAGCCAAGGACAGGGCACCTTCCAGAAGTACTGTTAGGCCTGAGCACCCGCCCAGGTGGGAGCAGGGAGGGACTTGGCTGCTCTGGGAGCCACGGTGCCTTCCTGGGGTGCGGGGCTGGCAACCCTCGTCTGCAGCCACCTCCATCCTCTGTGCTCCTGGGGTCCCTGAGCCCACTGCGGCATCCACTGACACCCCCCGCCACACACACACACCAGGGGAGAGTTTCAGCAGGAAGCTCCTTCCAGGCCAGGGTGACAGCCGCAGGTACCCGGCATCCCTGGCTGAGTGCCTCCCTCTGGTGGCGGCTCACCTGTAGGCCTGCAGCAGGAAGACCTTGTACACGTTTATGAAGACCGTCTGGAGACTGTTCACCTAGAGTCATCCGGAAGGAAAACTGTCAGAAACATCTCTGGGACTTTAAGTCTTTACTTTTTGCTTTATCATCCAAATGGATAAGAAACAGGGCTATTGATAAGAAACCGTCCCTGTCCCACGTGGAATGCAGCCAGGCGGCCACGCATCACCCTCTGTGGGGCTTCAGGACTTGGTGGCATCCGCCTGGTGCCAGGGCCCAGGGTAAGAACGGCAGGAACCAGCAGGAAGGTGCAGAGGTGACACCCACCACCAATGCCTGGCCGGCCACGGGGACAACACCCTCAAGTGACATGGCCCAGAGCCTGAGCCCGCTGAGGCCTGGGACCCTCCTCATCCATAAGAGAGGGTCTGCAGACCCAGCTGGGGTAAATGACAAGGGGTCTCGATGTACACGTGTGCATGCGTGCTACTCACATGCACACCCACATACACCTCACACGGATGCATGCACACCACACTCGCTCACACACACCAGCACATGTGTGCACAGGTTAGATGTGCGTTCACACGCATCCATGCTCCCACATGCCTGCACCCACACATATGTTGTCATGTGCTCACACATGCACACACGTGTATGTGCCATGCACACCTGTGCATCGCGCTTGCATGCACATGCATG
>NW_007731431.1:0-11756 GCF_000696425.1 Galeopterus variegatus | reverse complement strand
TGCTCACACATGCACACACGTGTATGTGCCATGCACACCTGTGCATCGCGCTTGCATGCACACGCTAACACACAGGCACAGATGTGCACACACAAGAACAGGGCCTGCACACCACAGAGGCCTCACGGCAGCTGCCTTCTGCAGCCTGCACTCACCTGCAAATCCAGAAAGAGGCCATGACACTTCAGCCGCAAGACCCCAAAGAGCTTGCGACGCATGTTCCTCCCGGCTCTGAAGCCGCAGCTGAAGGTGAGACTGGCTCTGATCGAGGTCCGGGCGTAGCTGCGCCAGGGAGAGGGCGTCAAACGCGTGTGCCCGTCCCTCCCCCGAACCCCTGGATTCAGATCCAGTCTGCTCCTCTCAGGACATGCCGCTGCCCCACATCTGCCGCACCAGCTCCTTTTACCAAAACAGCCCAGAAAACCACCCGCCTGGCAGTTCCTGCCCCTACAGAAAGACATGCTCCTGTGCACTCCTGTACGGGAAGGGGGTGCACGGCGAGCCGACTTTCTGGGAAGCAGGAACGGGAACGGACCCGTCTGCAGTACCGTCTGCTCTGACAAGGGCAGGCATGGTGCCCCGCCCAGCCGGGGCTCACCTGGAGTAGTCGCAGAGCACCTCCAGGGTGTGGGTGTCCAGCAGCAGGCCACACCAGGGGAACAAGCAGTGCGTGGGCAGCTGGAGGACGGCCGCACCACCCAGGGCATCGTCCTCCACGGGGAAGTTCACCACCGTCTTCCGCAAGTTTACCACGCAGCCGTACTCAGGGACGCCTCTGACCAGGGTCCTAAGTCAGGGAGCAACACGAGCCACGGGATGAGAGCTGTCGCCCAGGAGAACCCCGAGTCACTTGCCACGTTCCACGTAAAACCCCAGAGAGGCAGCCCCAGGAGCGGAGGGTGCTGGGCCCACAGGCACCCAGCAGGCACCCCAGCGGCAGGGTGGACGGGGCCGTGCTCTGGACTTTGGGTGCTGGTCCTGTCTTATGGGGTACAGGGGAACCATTGAGTATGGGAACCCAGCTTAGAACTGGGACAGCCGGGACTGTCCCAGTTATCCAAGCAAGCTTTCATCTGGTGCCACTGCAAGGTGCTCCGCAGGTGTGGTCGACACCCACAGTCTGAGGCCTTAAGTAAGGGAGGTTTTCCTCACTCGTGTTGCAGGAGCTGGGCTGAGCCTTCCCTGGGAAGGGAATGTCCCCTGTGGACTTTCCTCATCTCCTGCCCAGGGTGCAGCCTGCCCTTCCTGCCAACCGCACCAGGATTGTGGACGTGCTTGATCTGCCCCCTCCAGAGCCTCAGCCAACTCTTTGCAGTGAGTGTCTCCACATGTGCAAGTCCACATGTGTCCATCTCCAAGGGGACCCCGATATACACTCCAAGCCTTCTCCCGAGACCTCGGAGCAGAGCTGTCCTGCAGAACCCTCCACAACAGGGGCAGTGTCCCCTGTCTGCTCTGTCCTCTCCAGCAGCCACTGGCTACATGTCACTTCTGAGTCTTCAGGTGTGGCCAGTGCCACCAAGGACCTGGGCTTGTCCTCTGACTTAGTTTTAATGAGTTTACATCTGCATGGCCCACGGTACTCCAGGCTACTGAACCGCACGGTGCAGCCCCACTGCATGAGGCCTTCCTGGGCAGACTCGGGTGGGGGACCATGTCCGGTGACCACAGCCAACGATCGGGAAGCCACCTCTCAGGCTGCAGCGTTTTGTGATGTTTGGTTTTCTGTCATCATTTCTCTTCCCTTGTAACATTCTGCTTCAAAACAAGTCCACAGACCCCACGGCATCCAGAGAGGGGCCACGTCCTACGAACACTGATCTAGGACAAAGGTCCCAGTGCCTGAATTCAGCGTGAGCCACAAATATCAACTTTAAGAACAACCCCCCCATGGGATCCCCAAGCCTCAACACACTGTCACTTAGCAAGTCCGAGTTCTCCAGTCCCTCCCAAATAATCCCATAAAGAAAAGTGACTCTGGAAAGTAGGCGCTGTGCTAAGACCTTCCACGACTGTCTCTTTACAGCCCCTTTTCAGAATCATCTACACTTTTCAGCTGCTGTGGTCTGTGTCCCCTCAAAATTCATATGTTGAAGCCTAACCCCCAAGGTGACGGTGTCAGGAAGTGGGCCTTTCGGAGGAGATCTAGTCAAAGGGCTCTGCCCTCATGAATGGGACCAGTGCCCTCATAAAGAGGCCCCTGAAAGACCCCTGTCCTCACACCACATGAGGACGCAACTGGAAGGCACCGTCTGTGAACCGGGGAGCTGGCTCTCACCAGACACTGCACCTGCCGGCCCCTCGATCTTGTAGAGCTCCAGCCTCCACAATTGTGAGCGACATGTTTTGTTGTTTAAAAATTTTGAAAAGGGAAGGGAAGTGACCGCAGTGAAAGTCGCAGATGCTCAGTGCCTCTCTGATCTTCGCCTGCATGAGGCCCGTCCGGCGCTACCAGGCCCGGGACACGGCATGCCTCCCAGGCAGGAGGCAGCAGTCACGGGCCCCATGGCCCCTGCACAAACCCCTTTGGGATCTCAGCTGTGGGGCACAGGAGTCATCACCGGCTCACAGGTGGTTGCGACTGGCCAGCACATCAGTGTGTGCATGAGTCCCAAGAGCTTCAGTGGGCTGAGCCTGCCTGGCCGCAGAGCCGTGCTCTCTCCACGTGGCACCCACTGGGGTACCCGGCCCGTCTACACAGCTGGGCCACCTCTACTCTCGCAGAGCAGCATGGCAGGAAGGGTGACCCAGAGCACGCCATGTGCTGCTCAGCACTGATGCACGGTGGCAAAAACATGCACTCCGGGTGCAGAGAATTACTCTTTAAGGGCACAATCATGCCCATCACGTGTAGGCTGTGAAGCACCCACCAAGACACACGTGTGAGGGACGTACCTGAGAAAGGCTTTCGCATGGGTGAGGTGAGGCGTAACCAGCAGGAAGTCATCCACCAGACGCAGGAGCAGCCTGGAGTCAGGAAAGATACGGGAGGCTCCGTGACACTTCTTACACAGTATCTGTCTAAAAGGGATGGAGTGTCGCAACCTTTCAAAACCAGAAAGAACACCACACCACACAGACAAGAACACACGGCGTTCTCCGGAGAGGGTAAACAACAAGCTCCATGTCCTTCTGGCAGAGCCTCTCCCTGCACTTGACCGCGAATGCTTTTGGAAACAGGTGCTGGGGCCGGCACAGGCTGCAGGGCTCCACGCCGGCTGCAGGTGAGCAGGCCAAGGCTCTGCAGTGCACCGTGGTGCGGACTCCCAGACTCAAAGGGATGACTGCAAGTGGCAAGTGCTGGCGCTGAGCCTGGTCCTCCTCTGAGCCACATGGTGCCCATTACCAGGCAATGGCAGCCGCGGCTCTCAGCCTCTGCCCAGGGCCCAGACCCCACACTGCGTACAGCCTCAGGGACCCCCAGCCCCGAGCCCTGGGGCCGTGGATGCACTGTGGCATTGTGCCCTGCAGCTGCCTAAGCTCTGGCAGTAAAGGTCAAGTTTTGTTTCTTCCAGGTAAATTTATTTCAATCCAGAACTTCAACCTTATTAAGAACAATCTGGATCCACTGTGAATGTGCTATAATTAGAACAAGGTTTTTAAAAGATGCTCCAGAAGAAAAACCCAGAGACAGTGCGGTCAGCAGCTGTGTGGGGCAGACGGTGCCGGGCAGGACGCTTCCTCCTCCTCTGCCTGCCGGCTCCTCTCTTGGGGATATTATTTTAATAATGAAGAGTTAACTGCCATCGACCAAAGCCTGCTGCGATCCCAACCACACGAGGCTCCCTGATGCCAAGCAGCGCCGCACCTGAGGCCCCCACCCCCGTTCAGACAGGAGGCGGCTCTGTGGGCGCCGGGGTGGAGGCGCGGCAGGAGGGGCTTCATCTTCGTCAGTCCCACTGCCCCAGGATCTCGAAGAGTTGCTGAGCAGTGTGGACAGGGGCATTCTCCAACGATCGGTGCGGACGTCTGCGACTCAGGGAACTTACTGCTGCTTGCTGGGCTTCCACGGGGGCCCCTGAAGCACCAAATACCCGGCCCGGCCCTCGACAGACGCACATGCGGTTCCATGCACGGCTGCACGATGCCGCCTCCGCGGCTTCACACCAGGAAGGGGCCGTAAACTTGTCTGGTTCTTTAAGACAAAATTACCTTAACATCTCGAGCACCAGAAACACCAAACGAGTGGAGAGCGGGTCAGCCCCACAGGCACAGCACAGCCCTTACCCGTCCTGCTGGATCCCAGAAAACAGCTTGTTCTCCATGTCCCCGTAGCACAGACTGCAGAGCAGCGTGGACAGGACGGAGCCCTGCGGGATGCCCTGGCACTGCACGTAGGACCTAGGGGGTGGCAAGAGGCAGGCAGGTGGCCACGTGGGCTTTGTGCTTTTTCACACACATGCACACATGCATGTCACATGCCACACACACGACACATGTACAGACCACACTACACAGACCACATGCACACATACACACTCGCACTGCACGTAGGACCTAGGGGGTGGCAAGAGGCAGGCAGGTGGCCACGTGGGCTTTGTGCTGTTTCACACACACATGCACACATGCATGTCACATGCCACACACACGACACATGTACAGACCACACTACACAGACCACATGCACACATACACACTCATGTACAACATGCACATGACACACACCATGCCACACACAAGCACACGTACACAAACCACACTACACACACATGCACACATGCGTGAATTCATACACACCACACACACACAGATCACACACATGTGTGCACACGTGTGCACGCACATATGAAAATGGTATTTACCACTCTCAGTCTGCAAATACCTAAAACACATCAAATGAAGCAGCACTTGTACTCCTACCACCCCGTCCCCTCCTCTCACCGTGACCTGGAATGGTTTCAGTGGATAGAGTTAGCGTGTGGAATACCCCTATTCCCCGATTAATCATGACTTCCCTTAATTTTTAAAATTTCAAGCAAGAAGTATATTTAAACTTGCCCACGAAGTGCTGGATTTTGTTTGTGTGACTATAAAAGCATGTAAGTGCCAGAGGGCCTTGCTGGCCACGGGAGTCCTGGCTCCTTCATGCCAGCCGAGGTTCCGCTGCCCTGGCACCCCGTGAGCTTCTGCTGCAGTGGGTCTGGTTGTTCCCACCAGCAGCCGGGCAACAGTGGCTCCTCCAGGCAGCCCACGACCCATTGTGGCTCACACCCACCCACTCTGTGGCCAGCACAGGTCCCACGACCTGCAGGTCGCTGCTCCATTCTCCAGACAGGAAGCCTGAGCCAGAGACTGGGGCCTGCACCCTTGCCAGGGGGTATGTGACTGAATAAAAAGTCATTTGGAAAGCTCAAGTGAGAGGAAGCCGGAGACTCAGGTGTTCAGCTGTGGTGGCCACATGGAGCTTACAGACTGCAGCCCAAACACTGGGCTGCACCTGTGACCCCACACACCAACACCCCACACCTGTGCAGGCTCAGCTACATGACCGCACTCAGCACGGAGCAGGCCTGAGCTCCCTCGGGCTACGTCAATGCCTCATGGGTCCCTGGTGCCCTGGGGCATGGGGTGTGCAGCCTGGAGCCTGGGAGCTTCCCAGGGGCCCTGGTGGGGAGGGGAAGCTGAGAGAGTCAAGGGGAGTGAAGTGGCAGGGGCCAGTCAGTGGATCTCACCAGCTCGTGCCACCCGCCTCTGAGTAGCCACGGCCCAGCTGGCACAATCCAAGATGAATCCAGACGACCCGTCGACTCACCTGCCCCCAATCCTGATGATGTTGTCATGCACGAAGTGCAGGAAGAAATTGAAAAGGCTGCGGCTGGTCTCATTCAGAGAGGAGCTCTGGAGGAGCGAGCAGAGACGCAGGATGGGCGCATGGGCGCGAGGACGCCAGGAGGCGGTGTGGGCCCTCACGTAAGACCCATGGGGTGAGTTCTTCATGGGGGGTGAGGGGCTGGGCTAGCTGCAGGCCAGTCTAGCTGGGGCCGAGTCTGCGAAGGCCGATGGCATTTGCACAAGGCTGAACGTCACCTGTGTGTCCAACTGGGCTCAGACCCCATGCTCACCGCAACCCAGACAGTACTTGCTATATAAAATGCACCTGCCTGGCCCCATGGCACTGGATCTGGGTGCCTAGAGCCCACACCAGCCCGGGAACCATGAGAAATTCATCCAGAGGCCTCAGAGCATCACCTCATGGACACAATTGTCCCCTAACTGGAATAATCACTAAACAAAGATTCTGCAAAGGACCACAGAGCACGTAAGGAGATTTGCCACTGACAACTGGGCCTCGGCTCCCAAGGAAAATGGATTTTACACGTGGCGGGGCAGGTGGAGGGGGGTCTACAGGTCGATTCCAACTTGCCCTCCTAAAGGAAGAGGACACTTTCTCCTTTGCCTCCAGATCAAGGTTGAGGGAGAAGCATCTCTAGCAAACCCCTAGGAAAGCAGCTGCAGACAGCAGAGCGGCCAGGCACAAAGGGAGAGTGCGCTGCTCCCACGGAAGCGGTCCCCACCACGCAGCACAGCTAAGTGGACACGGTGGGGACCCTCCCGCCGGGAAAGCGGCCGCCGTCAGTCCCTGCCTCGCTCCTCCCGACAGATAAACAGTCCATGCAGCGCAGCGCCCAGTGGCCTGACCCCCACCGGGCACCTGCTCGATGACGACGGCGTCCCTCAGCGAGCCCGTCTCCTGCAGATGCTCCACAAACTGCTGCATGTATGGCTGGAGGTCCGTGAGGGTGGAGACCTGCTGACAAAGAGCAGAAGAGGATGGAGGGGCTGGACGCCACCCTCTGTGGCCCGAGTAGGGCACATGGCTCTTCCAGACAGGACACCAGCAGGCAGAGGTCGTGCCACAGACGTCCAAGCCAGACGACCAGAACAAAGCCTGGGAAAGCCCCACCATGAAGCTTTGGGAACAGGGGGAGAGAAGCACGGGGGGCAGAACAGTGCCACAGGAACACCGGGGACTGCCCCATGGTCACCCCTCATCAGAGCAGCCGCTACCGACTGTCAGGAGCAAAGCACCACCAGCTTCTCCCCAAGGCCTTTCCGACCTCCGGCAGAGGCAGGGCGCAGCCACGGCACGCACGCGGAGTGGGAGGGGGACGGCCCCTTGCCTCCTGCCTCACAGCGACGCTTGCTTTGTATCACAGTAACCGCAAAGCCCAGTGTCCCCAAGACAGGATGTCACCCAAATGAACGCAGCAGAACGCCACACAACGCGAAGCTCTCGGCACGACCGCCGGGCTGGGGAGGGAGCCCACGGATGTGCAGGCTGGCTCTCAGCTAGAACATTCCCTGGGCCCCGTGAATCTGCCACAGTGCTGCGGTCACACGCACGAGAGGCATGACTAAACTGCAGAGGTGACCTGGACAGCGGCCACAGAGACACGTGGAGGCCCCTCCACTGTTAATAATCACGCCGTCAGCAATATACTCCTAACCCACGGGTTAGCATGGAGGGGCTGAATGACATTGAACTGAATGACAATGAAAAGACGACGTGTCACAGTGCACGAGACGCTGCTGAAGCAGTTCTAGGTGAAGTTTGTAACTTTAAATGCTTATTTAGAACAGAAAGTTCAAATATCCATGTTCAAAGCCTGCACCTCAAGAAGCTGGAAAAAGAACAGTAAATTAAACCTAAAAAAAACAGAAGCAGATAGTAAAGAACAGAAATCAATTAAGTAGAAAATAAACAGTAGAAAAAACTAACAAACTCAAAAGCCAGCTCTTTGAAAATATAAATAAAATTGAAAAATCCCTAGAAAAAGAAAACAAACCATCAATGAAAAGCCAAGAGTGAAAAGGGTATCACAACAGATATCACAGAATTCAAAGAAAGTAAATCTACAGCTCGCAGAGAAATTCCAAAAACTGAGCCCGGCCAGGGCACCATCGAGGACAAAGAACACAGCTGCAGGACAAGGAGGCCCCGCCCGGTCGCCCGCAGGTCGCGGTCACGCGCAGGATGCCAACGCGTGGACACAATGGATGGGAGCCCAAAGGGACCCCGTGCTCCTGATTCACAATTCAAGGGAAAACGTGGTCTTATCAGTAAAGGGTGTCGGAGCAACCACGTGTCTACATGGGGAAAGGTCTACCTGGACCTCTGTCTCACGCCACGCACGGAAATGAACTCAGAACAGATCCTAGACCCAACTGTGAAAGCTAAAGCAACGGACGTTGTTCTAGAAGAAAACGCAGAAGAACGTCGGCACAACCCGGGGCAGGCAGGTTTCTCGAGCATAACGGTTTTTGCCGTAAACAATAAAGTGGACTGCACTAAAATTAAAACTTCTGCACGACACGTGCATTCGACGATGGCCTTGTGCACAGAACATGTGAAGAGCTCCTAGAAATCACAAGAGAGGCCGCAGCCCTTACAAACTGGGGAAATGGCTTGAACAGGCATCTCGCAATGAGGAGCATTCGACGATGGCCTTGTGCACAGAACATGTGAAGAGCTCCTAGAAATCACAAGAGAGGCTGCAGCCCTTACAAACTGGGGAAATGGCTTGAACAGGCATCTCGCAACGAGGATGTCCAAGCTGTCGCACACACGGAGGCACTCAGCATCCCGGTCGTCACGAAGATGCTAACGGACATTCACAGGACCGCTCCAGCACCGTCAGGCGCGCTGTGGCCTCCAGGGCTCACGCTGCCGAGTGTTGGCGAGTGTGACCCTGCAACTATGCCAGAAAACCCTTGGGCAGTGTCACTAAAGTAAACAAAAGGACGGCTGTGGCCCAGCAGCCCCACCCCTGGGAGTCACCCAGCAGTGAGGGTTTCTGCACTGAAGACACCAACCAAGAATGTTCACAGCGGCATCGTTCAGAACAGCCCAAGCCCAGAACCACTGAAGCATCCACTGCCATGGAGCTGCGCACACGGAACGCCACTCTGGAAGGTGGGGGCCGCACGTTGCCACACGGCCGAATCTCAGTCTCTCCAGAGTTAACGACCCCTGACCCCGAACATCATGTGCCGCCCAATTTCACGCATGTGGAGACAAGTAAAGTGTGTCCACGGGGAGGGAGGTCAGGATTGGGGTCACCTTGGGGAAGGGCTTTAGCAGGGGGGGAAGCGAGGGGGTCTCCTGGGTGCTGCTGGTTCTCTGCACCTTGATGCAGGTGCTGGCCACCAGGTGCCCACAGACATAAAGTTGCGTGGGTGGTACAAATGGTTTGATAACGATACCTGCATAAGTCTTGATTCAACAGAAAAGAAAATAAACACATCCCTGTGGGATTTACCTGCCTCTCCCCAGACCTCAGGCTCCAGGAAGATCCTTCCCCTCTGCACGTCCCCCCTCCCCACCCGCTGGGCACAGTGCTGAGTCCCCCTACCCCAGAGTGCTCACAACCACTGGCCGGGAGCCCAAATCCCAGGTGCTCTGCTCAGCTCTGCTGAGGCTTCAGACCCAGTCGCCCTGGGAGGGGCCCTCGAGCAAGCGACTCCCTGCGTCGTGGGCCCTCCTGCCCTCATGGAACTGGCACGGTGCACACTCAGCCCCTCTGCATGGCACAGCTGGGCATGGGACTCCTAGGGAGGATGGCCGTGGGGACGCCACTATGGCCCTCCTCCCTGCCTGGACCTGGCTTGCAGAACCCGAGGCCCTGATGCTGGGACAGCACAGGAGTTACTGGCCACGGGAAGAGAGGACCTTCAACGCATAACTTGCCACACAACACAAAAATGCCTGCAGACAGGGGCAGAGGCACCTCCCAGGAGGCTCTGCTCAGCACCCACCGGGCAGGCCGGGGCTGCACACACCATGAAATGGACATGCCTACACCACAAACACACACATTATGGACATGCATGTGTCATGAACATGCCTAAAACACACCCACCCACACTAAGGACATGCCTGTGCCATGCATACACATATGCCAGACACACACGCCACAGACACGCCAATGGTGCAGACATACCTGAATCATGGATACACATGAATCATGAACCTGACCATGTCACGGACCCACCTGTATCATGGACACATGCCACAGCCACATCTATATTGCAGACACATCTGTACCACAGACACATCCGCACCACGGGCACACCTTTATCATGAACATCATGGAACACACGCCTGCTGTGGGCCTTACGTGTCTCCTGAAGAGCTTGCGGACGTGCCCGTGGGCTGTTCTCTGGACCACCGCATACCGGCGCACACAATACGTGTTCTCTGGGGGCTGCATAATGCTGGCGATCACCTCCACGAGCCTGTCTTGGGGGATGGTGTCATAGGCCCCCGTCACGTCCACCTGTGTGAGTTGAGGTGAGGACCATCAGCGACTCATGTCACCTGGCCCCCACGAGGTCAAAGCCCCACAGTTCTGTTCCCCCCCGAGCGTGGGCCCAACCTGTCTGTAGCAAACCCTGCAGTGAATCAGATGCAGGAGGACCAGGGAGACCCTGAGCCCCCTGCCCGTGTACCATCCTGGCTGCACACACCCATCCACTGCAGGATCCTGCTGACCCCCAGACCCCAGACCCTGAGGACGTGAGGGCAGGGCAGACCCACCTTGACGAAGTACAGCCTGGGTGTGGGGTCCTGGGCCCGCAGGCGCAGCACGAAGGCCCGCCAGGCTCTGTAGATGTCATCTATGCCCAGCATGGAGGCCCCCAGGAGGCCGGGCCGCCGCCCCCGCTCGTAGTTGAGCACGCTGAACAGGGTCCTGACCTGTGCCTTGACCTGCTGGGCCTGGGGGCCAGCCACATGGGATGTCATCGCCCCCACCTTGGTGCTCCCCAGTCACCCCTATGCCCACTCAGCCTCCCCAAGCCTCCCCCAGCACTGTGCCAGAGCCCAGGTAGACTTGGGCTCTCAGAGAGCCCAGGGAACCATGTCTGGAAAGTGCACCAGGCTACATGCAAGACCTTCATGTGACCCTTCTCTGTCCCCACTTTCCCACGGATGAGGAGGGGAGCCACCTCCTGTGGGGGGCACGCCCACTGGGCTCTGGGGTCAGACACTAGCACTTAACCCAGAAGGGTCAGGCTCGGGTTTATCTACATTCACCAAGACCAGACCAGACCAGACCCTGATCTAGTCGTGGGGACCATGGCTTTGTGTTCTGCTTTGGGGGTGTCACTAATGACAAAATTACCACCAAGTGCTACACGGAGGCACTAGGAAGGAGGGGTTAGAGCTGCCGGTGACGCAGTAGCACAGGGGCAGGAGCCCCAAGGAGGACAAGAGCCCTGGGTGGGGGAGGAGCCCCAGACAAGGTCCTTGGGGTCCTCAGAAACCAGCAGGCTGGTGACAGCTGAGTGGCAGCTGCCACCCTGGTTCCTTCTGCCTGGTTTCTTTGGGGCCACAGGCACCTCGTAGGCCCTGCCGTGCCCAGGACCAGGACCAGCTGCTCCCTGTGGTCCTCGGTGCCCGTTCCTGGAGCTGCTGGGACCTCCTATGTGCGGCTCGTTTGGACCCAGTATCAACCGGCCCCTTGTGCCCCTCACTTGGCCACTAGGAACTTGGGATATGGTGGGCCCTGGCTGCATCTCTCGGGGGCCCCTTGTCAAAGTCAACACCAAACATGGGCTTTAAACACACTTTTGTTTAGTTCAATACCAATTCCTTCCACTTTAGATCCTAGAGATTGTGCAGCCCAATCCCCGATTTTACAGGTAAGAAAGCAGGGCTCCAGGCCGTCAGTGCCTAGAGGGTCCCGGCTGCACGACAGGCTGGCAGGAGGCTGGCGCACGCCGTGGGGGAGGGGCGGTGCTTCCTTCTGTGAGGC
>NW_007731430.1:158749-159986 GCF_000696425.1 Galeopterus variegatus | reverse complement strand
ATACATTCTTATTAACTATAGTCACATTCCTGTGTAATAGAACACCAGACCTTATATCTCCAAAGAGAAACTTTGTACTCATTGGTCAAACTTCCCTTTGTCCTTGTTCCCCCATCCTTCCCCCGCCCTCAGGTCCCAGACTATGCTGACCAACATTCTGGTCTCTAGTTCCATGAGATTGACCTTTCTAGTTTCCACATTCAAGTGAAATCATGCAGCATGACTTTCTGTGCCTGGCTTGTGTCACTTAGCATGATGACTTCTAGATGATGGTAGCTACCAACTAGACGCCAGTGGAAACCTTCATGTGAAAACTAGAAATGTCTCTACGGGGGTTACAAAATGTCTTGTGGGAGGAAATACTGCCCCAGGCGTGAAGCACTGCTTACTTAGATCGATGAGCTTGGTTTGATGAGTTTAAATATATCGAGCATCTTGGTCTGATGAGTTAACTTAGATTGATGAGCTTGGTCTGATGAGTTTACTTAGATTGATATGCTTTCTCTCTTGAGTTTACTTAGATCGATTAGCTTGCTCTGATTAGTTTATTTGATCGATTAGCTTTTTCAGATGAGTTTGCTTAGATCGATGAGCTTGGTGTGATGAGTTCAATTAGATCAATGTGCTTGGTCTGATGAGTTTACTTCGATCAATAAGCTTGCTCTGATGAGTTTACTTAGATCAATGAGCTTGGTCTGATGAGTTTACTTAGATTGATATGCTTTCTCTGTTGAGTTTACTTAGATCAATGAGCTCGGTCTGATGAGTTTACTTAGATCGATGAGCTCGTTCTGATGAATTTAATTAGATCGATGTGCTCGGTCTGATGAGTTACTTAGATCGAAGAGCTCGATCTGATGAGTGTATTTAGATTTTTGTGCTTGGTCTGATTATTTTACTTAGATGAATGTGCTTGGTCTGATGAGTTTACTTAGATCGATCATCTTGGTCTGATGAGTTTTCTTAGATGGATCATCTTCATCTGATGAGTTAACTTAGATCGATGAGCTTGGTCTGATGAGTTGAATTAGATCGATGAGCTTTTTCAGATGAGTTTACTTAGATCAATGAGTTTGGTCGGATGAGTTTAGTTAGATGGATGAGGTTGGTCTGATGAGTTTACTTAGATGGATGCGCTTGTTCTGATGAGTTTACTTAGATCAATGAGCTTGGTCTAATGAGTTTACTTTGATCGATGAGCTCAGTCTGATGAGTTTACTTAGATTGATCATCTTAG
>NW_007731430.1:156759-157749 GCF_000696425.1 Galeopterus variegatus | reverse complement strand
AATGAGTTTACTTTGATCGATGAGCTCAGTCTGATGAGTTTACTTAGATTGATCATCTTAGCCTGATGAGTTAACTTAGAACGATGATCTTGGTCTAATGAGTTTACTTATTTCCATGAGCTTGGTATGAGAAGTTTACGGAGATCGATGAGCTCGTTCTGATGAGTTTTTTAAATCGATGAGATTGGTCTGTTGGGTATACTTAGATCGAAGAGCTTGGTCTGATGAGTTTACGTAGATTGAAGTGCTCGGTCGAATGAGTTTACTTAGATCGATGTGCTTCGTATGAAGAGTTTACTTAGATTGATGTCCTCAGTCTGATGAGTTTACTTAGATCGATGAGCTTGCTCTGATGAGTTTACTTAGATTGATGAGCTTGGTCTGATGAGTTTACTTAGATTGATGAGCTTGCTCTGATGAGTTTACTTAGATCAAAGAGCTTGTTCTGATGGGTTTACTTAGATTGATGAACTTGGTCTGATGAGTTTACNAGCCACCCCTTGCCAAACAGACTTTGAAAGGAGGGACGTGACTGGACACTGATGACGACGCTCATCTGTTGTGTGTGTAGGGACTGTGGGCTGACGGGAGAGCCCTGAGTTTGTACAGTAGCACTTGAGGTGTTCGCTCACGGTTCCTGACCTGTGGTACTGACATTGGAACAGTGTTGTTGAGGGACTGGTGCATTTAACTAGACGGAGGTGACAAAGAACCATGCATATGGACACACTTCAGGGAAGGAAACATGTGTGTGTCCACAGAATGCTGAAAAATCTAAATTTTCTAACCCCTCCAAGTAAACGTGGGAGGATGTGGAGTGAGACAATATGTTAAAACCGAGCACCACATGATCTGCCAGTTCTCCCTTAGGGGATTAGACCCTGAGAATCTATAGAGAAGAGAAGATGCAGCTCCACGCAACTGCTATCGGTGCAGACAGCTTTGCAGTAGCTTTCAGCCAGAAAGAGCTCTTCTGTCGGTTCAGCAGGA
>NW_007731430.1:154380-154738 GCF_000696425.1 Galeopterus variegatus | reverse complement strand
CCCTCCTCTCCTTCTGCCCCATCCATGCCCCAAGCTGTTCTCAGAGTTGGGTTCCAGCAGCCTGTCCCCCAGAAATGTGTCCTTGATTCCTGTCCCCTTCCCACACCCTCCAGCGGGATGGGATGCCCCCCTCCGTCTATCAAATCTTCCTAATAAGTCAGAGTTGCAGGGGATGCAGGCAGGAAGTGTCCTGCCTGGGTGAGAGGGGCCGTCCATCTCTGACTTCCGCATCCCCACGCTCCCTTGAGCGAGGGCCGCAGCTACTCACCTTCCGACTTTTCTGTGTGTTGAATGCCGTTCCCTGAAAGAGTGATGGTCTGAGTCTCTCAGAAAGGCCCCGTAGCCCATTTCTAGCCCC
>NW_007731430.1:152018-152402 GCF_000696425.1 Galeopterus variegatus | reverse complement strand
TTCATGTTGAAACATGATACCCACTGTAACTGTATTAAGAGGGTGGAAGATTCCACAACACAGTTTGGAAGGTGGGGCCCTGTAAGAGGTGACTGGACTAGGATTACTCTGCCCTCATGAATGAAAGAATTCGTTCCTGGGTTATCATGGAAATGGACTGGTGGCTTCCTAAAGAGTGCGTGGAAAAACGCTCTTGCCCCCCTGCCATCTGATACGCTGTGCCACCTCCTGACTCTGCAGAGAGTCCCCCCTCCCCCCTGGAGTAAGACCCTCACTAGATGTACCCCCTCTGCTTGGACTTCCCAGCCTCCTAAACTGTCAGAAAAAAATGCTCTGTTTCTTTAAAAATGACCCAATCTTAGGTGTTCTGTTATAAGCAACAGA
>NW_007731430.1:147838-151855 GCF_000696425.1 Galeopterus variegatus | reverse complement strand
CACTTGGAGAACAGGGACTGGGGGCTTATATGGAGGCTCCATCACTCACGGGTGAGAAGGGCGTGACACCCCCAGCACACCTGCAGCCGTGAGGTCTCATGAGTGGAGGTTTGCCGAGTGCTGAGTTCTAAGGGCTCTCCCCTCCCCAGCCTCAGGTTCCTGGCCCCTCAGCTGCCCGTCCCCAGGCTCACTCACATCCACATAGTCGTCCATTGCAGCATCTAACATCACCAGGTCACTGAGATAGTTTCCCAGGAAGGGAACGATACCCTGTGACATTGGCGTGGCAGTGGTGATGAGCACCAGCTCTTGGGTGTCCACACTTGGCTTATTCTATAAAAATCTCATCAAGCTCTTCATTCTGGCCCCCCCCCAGCCAAGTTTTCCACTTGGAGCCACAGAGAAACCTCGGGTGCCTCCCCTCCATGGCCACACTGCTCTCTCCCCAACTGGCGTCCAAAGACACCATGTACCCCCTAGCTACCTCTGTGGCGAAAGTTTCATGTCACAGTGGTTACATGGTTCCTGCCACACCTCGCTCTGTAATCCCCTCTAGGCCAGCTCTTCCAGGTCCTGGACGTGGTGTCTCTAATAAAGGCATCTCAGTTGCTGTGGCCACAGGAAGGCAGGCCCCTTAGGGCGGAAGCTCTCTCCTCTTGATTTGGAGGCCTCCAGCTGGAAGGGAGGGGCCCCTGTCATCTACTCCCTAGAGCCCCTGCCAGTCACAGACACACTCACCTTTTTCTGCTGCCGCTGCCTCATCAGGGCTCTCTGATGGTTCATCTCCAAGGTGACCAATTTGACGGTCCCCACCTGACAGGGTCAGGGACAAGGTTAGTGCTATGTCCAAATGAATGTCCCCTCCAAAGTTCATGTTGAAACATGATACCCACTGTAACTGTATTAAGAGGGTGGAAGATTCCACAACACTGTTTGAAAGGTGGGGCCCTGTAAGAGGTGACTGGATTAGGATTGCTCTGCCCTCGTGAATGAATGAATTCGTTCCTGGGTTATCATGGAAACGGACTGGCGGCTTCCTAAAGAGTGCGTGGAAATACGCTCATGCCCTCTTGCCATCTGATACACTGTGCCACCTCCTGACTCTGCAGAGAGTCCCCCCCGCCCCCCTGGAGTAAGACCCTCACTAGATGTACCCCCTCTGCTTGGACTTTCCAGCCTCCTCAAGTGTAAGAAAAAAATGCTCTGTTTCTTTAAAAATGACCCAATTTTAGGTGTTCTGTGATAGTGAATGAGACTGTCTTCCCGTCACCCAGTTCCACCCCTGCGCCTGACCTTCAGCTCTGGATATGTGACTCATGAGCTGGTGTAGTGCCCCCACCTCCTCTGGCGGCTCTGGTTCTAGAGTTGATGCCAGCTGTGACACTCTCCAGTGTGTGGTCTTGGGCGCGCACCCTGGCCACCCTTCCCTGTTTCCTCATCTGGAGAGGATCCCCTGAGGACACCTATTACTGTCCTTGACACTGTCCCCAGCACCCCTGGAGGAAGAGGCAGACACAGGCATGCCCCATCCCCAAGAGCCTCGTTAACCTCATCGCCACTCTGTGAGGCCCGCACAACAGGCTCGTCATCCCTACGGTGTCTGGGTGAGAAAACAGAAGCCGGAGGTGGGGGCGTGCCTTGCCCAGGGCTTCATGGGAGAGGCCGGCTCCTCCCCAGCAAGTGGAGGCCGGGACCCAGCTGCCTTCCCCCCACCCACCAGCACCAGCACTGGCGAGGGGCTCGGCTTGTGGGCTCTCTGTGAGCCTCCGGGTCCCCGGTCAGGCCCAGCCGTGGTGAAGGAGGGACAGCGTGCTCTGAGAAGCCTGGTTTAGGGGCTCCTGCCCACCCCAGCACCACTGATGTCTGTGCACCCAGCGCTGGGTTTGAGGCCACGTCAAAGGCTTCACCTCCCCAGGAATGCACCGAGCGAGTTCCCTGCGCAGAACCCTCTCTTCCTCCGCTCAGGATGTGGTCTCCCGAGATGCCACTTCTGACCAGCAGGGCAGAGGATTCCCGGAGCACTGGCCGGCGACAGTTTCTGACTCCTTTATGTGGAAGGTTCTATGATCTGGTCAAGAAGGATCTTGTAGGAATGTGTGAGTCCCTTAGGTACTTCTCATGAGTCATCTGGCGCACATGTCCCTGCTAACGTGGCACAGGGGTGAGAATCCTGGGGCTGTGATAGATTAGTACTGTCTGCACAGGGCACAGTGGGGACTAGCAGCAATCACATGCATCTGCCCCAAGTACACATTGGGCCCCAAACTGTGCTGTCCCTTTGACGATCCGGCCCGCCGGTTTTCTCCACTGCACACGTCCCTGGTGCAGGCGGGTGTCCCCACCCCACCGAGGGGCCGTGCAGTCAGCAGCAGCAGAGGCCTGGCTTCCTCAAAACTGCTGGGCTAGTTTGCCGAAGGAAGCCCTGCCTAGCGCACCCACCAACGGCCTGGAGAAAGCCACGTGCCGACAGGATGGAGCAGCGTGCGAGGCGGACACCGGCTGCTTCTGCAGCTCCTCTGCCCTCCTGCACAGCCCGGCTGCCGTCACTGAGTCCCATCACCAGGGCTCCTGCCGCATTCTCCGCCTGCGCACGGCAGACACATCCTTCTCCTGCTAGTCCACGCAAGATGGGACTGAAATCTTCCTGTCAACTTTCAGTGAGAAAGCAAAATGCACAACAACCAAACAAAACAACTCACCTCTGCCTATGTCCCCAGACACCTGCCCCCATCTCCCAGCCTGTACTTTACCTTTTTGCTTAGTACCTTCTCTGTTCTACATAATTTTTCAAAACGACGGGAGCCTTTTCTGTGAAGGGGAAAGAAAGAAAGATTAATTTGGGAGTACTGGGGCGACCCGTAAGTTCAAGGGTTTTTTTTGTTTGTTTGTTTGTTTGTCTGTTTGTATGTTTGTTTTTTGAGACTGCAAACGATCCAAACTGCCTTGAGGAGTGTTGTCAGCTGGCTTCCTCTGAGTCCGATGGGCTCCGGGGCCCTGGGAGAGGGGCTGTCATGTTGGTCACCTGGGCCCCGTCCCCGTTTCAACGGAGAAGCTCTGTGTTACAGTTTAGATGTGAGTATGATGAGGTCTTATCATGTACAGCCAACACTTGAAATTGCCAGTTTGGTAAAAACCTGTGCCTGACACTTAATGAAAGAAGAAAACACAGCAAAATGAAACTTTAGCTTGGGGTAAGAAATCCTGGGCTAAGTTCCCAGGGAGTCTTAGAGACGCTAGTCATAAGCCCATTCTTGCCTCAGTGCCTCTGACCTCCCAGTCCCTGCCAGGGTCGTTAAGGGGGCAATGCCCAAACCTGTGGGAGGTCCCTGGTCCACCCCCGTGCTGCTACAGAAAGAGGCCCACCCACCTGGAAACTTCTTTCCATGTCCTTCTCATTCGATGGATCGGTGTGCTCTGCAGAGCGGAGAGGATGGTGTGGACCGAGGAGAAGTTCCTGAGGACCAAGCATTCCTGGGGAGGAAAGAGAATGAACCAGGAGGAGGAGAGTTGGAGCACGCCTGCTCCAGCTTCAGCCCCTCGGCTGACATCTCCCCTCTTGGATGAGGCAGAGGCCCGGGCAGCCACAAAAGGGCACAGCTGGAACCCAACGAGCAGAACTCACAGAGGGAGGATGTTAGCTCAACCCAGGAGCCCAGATAGGAAGTGAGCCTCCACCACCAGGACATGAGGGTCAAGGCCAGTGTGCCCTGACAGGAAAGGCCCAGGAATTGTGCAGGGACTTAACCACACACGACTACCCTGATGATGGTGGTTGTAAATAAAAGGCAGTTCCCAAGTCTGTGGAGAGGGGATCCCCTGGGTCCTCCCACAGCTTACCCTGGCCACCTTGATCCAGTGCTCCAGCACCCTGGCTCTGTCCTGGGCCTTCATGCTGTAATCCCCAAGGCAGCTGGTGATGACGAAATTGGCCACATTGTTAAATTGGGCGATGGTGGCATGAACGGTGGGTGCCAGGTGCTCCTTTCCCTTCTTGTTGTGTTGGGACCAGATGGAGCC
>NW_007731430.1:146520-147419 GCF_000696425.1 Galeopterus variegatus | reverse complement strand
GGATCCCCTGGGTCCTCCCACGGCTTACCCTGGCCACCTTGATCCAGTGCTCCAGTACCCTTTCTCTGTCCTGGGCCTTCATGCTGTAATCCCCAAGGCAGGTGGTGATGACGCAATTGGCCACATTGTTAAATTGGGCGACGGTGGCACGAACGGTGGGTGCCAGGTGCTCCTTTCCCTTCTTGTTGCGCTGGGACCAGATGGAGCCCAGGCAGTCATAGGGCACCACCTCCCTAAACAGCTCCTGGAGAGGAAGAGTGTGTCACACAGGCTACTCTTGTGAAAGAGTTTGGATCTGGCTTTGTAAAGACACCCAAGAACTAATACTGGCAGGCAAGGAACGAGTGGCATTGTCAGGCAGGCCGTTCTCACTAACTCCAANATGCTGTAATCCCCAAGGCAGGTGGTGATGACGCAATTGGCCACATTGTTAAATTGGGCGAAGGTGGCACGAACGGTGAGTGCCAGGTGCTCCTTTCCCTTCTTGTTGTGCTGGGACAAGATGGAGCCCAGGCAGTCATAGGGCACCACCTCCCTAAACAGCTCCTGGAGAGGAAGAGTGTGTCACACAGGCTACTCTTGTGAAAGAGTGTGCATCTGGCTATGTGCCCACTAAAGGCACCCAAGAGCTAATACTGGCAGGCAAGGAACGAGTGGCATTGTCAGGCAGGCCGTTCTCACTAACTCCAAGCACTAGAAAATGGCTCGGGTGTGCTCATCTTGAGGCTGCATCCAGTGTGCATCCTGATCAGCCCTTTGTTCTATTTCCTTACTCAGATGCGCACTGCCTGTGGCAGCTATAACTACGGGAACTCTTTGGGCGTCTGCTAGGGAGTCGAGTACACATCAGGTCCTAAGAAGTGCTGAGGTTGGTGAGGTCACATGGGAGGATGGGTGGG
>NW_007731430.1:143712-144765 GCF_000696425.1 Galeopterus variegatus | reverse complement strand
TGTGAGAGTGGGCAGCAAAGTCAGAGGCTGGCCTTTCCTTGCACACTGCGCTCCCAGGGCACGCTTGAGTGGTTCTGGGCCCCTGGGCCTGACACTGCCTGTCTAGAGGACACCCGTCCACCACCCACCCCCTATGTGGCTGTTCTGACAGTGGCAGACCTGGCCATTAGACAGGACAAGTACAGACCCTTGTGGGCATCACCCTTACACACACATGGGTTTTCTGAAGGGACGGGACACCCACCTATGAGCACCTGTGAACTAAGGACCAAGGCCTCAGGCAGATCTCTGGGCAGGTTGCTCGTAATAACTTCAGGCCTGAGCCCCTGTTGTCTGGGTCAGGAGGGACAGAGGTGGGATGGAGGACGGGCAGAGCTAGGATGCCACTGTCCTGGGGACATGTCTCTCGAGAGCTGGCTGTGAGCCCCAGACTCCCCCTGTTTTGCAGGGAGCCTGTAACCCCATCCACAGCTCTGTTTGACTCCTTTTCACTTGCAGGGAAAGCCCACAGACCTCAGCACCCTCGTGCGAATTACAAGTTGTCTCAGATTCACAGCTTTGTCAGTCCATCACCAGACACGGTCCATATGTCCCCGCCCGTACTGTGATGTACAGTGAGCTCTCTTTCTGGATCAAAAGTCCACATACTTTCTAGTTGTGTGCTGGGCCTGCCATTGTGGGTAGAACGCGGGACAATGCACCTCCACCTTGAGGAGGCCANCCATCCACAGCTCTGTTTGACTCCTTTTCACTTGCAGGGAAAGCCCAAAGACCTCAGCACCATCGTGCGAATTACAAGTTGTCTCAGATTCACAGCTTTGTCAGTCCCTCCCCAGCCACGGTACATATGTCCCCCCGTACTCTGGGGTACCGTGAGCCCTCTTTCTGGATCAAAAGTCCACATGCTTTCTAGTTGGGTGCTGGGCCTGCCATTGTGGGAGAACGCGGGACAATGCACCTCCACCTTGAGGAGGCCATGAGAGCATCACAAATGACATGCTGCGGAGGTGGCTTGCTCACGGTGTCTACCGTGAGTATCTCACTCCGTGACTA
>NW_007731430.1:140763-141847 GCF_000696425.1 Galeopterus variegatus | reverse complement strand
GCTGCGGAGCAACAAACTGCCTGTATTAGTAGCCTGTCTTAGAGATCACTGTCCCAGTGAGATCTCAAAAGTGACTCCCACTGGAGCCACAGGAAACACAGGCATTTGGATGTCAGTGGCTGCTCAACAGCACACAGGTCAGCACTGAGAACTGTCCTCAGCTGTGGCTGCAGGTTCCCACTGAGCTCCCCGAGGCTTGGTCTGCTGCTGGCATGGAAAGGAAAGGGGGCAGTGGGAACCTCATTTCCTCCCCATTTTGTCATTTCAAGTGACTTAAACGACACAATTGTGCTTCTTTCATTTAGATCAGAGAGAGCCAAGGTGATCCCAGATGCTGCACAGAGGGAATGCCGGCAGCTTCCGGGGCAGGAGGAAGCCCATTGCAGTGCCAAGATCAGAGCAGATGATTCAGGGAAAAGAAAGATCAAGTGGCCAGTAAGTGGCTGAGTGTGACTGAGACGTATCAGTTGTGAGGTTGAAAATGAAGAAAAATAAATGGTCATCTTATTGGCAACAAGGTCTCCAGACGGGTAGAATATTGAAAAGGAGGTTAACACCCAGGAAAGGCTGAGGCAGGGAAGCAGCTCCTTTATGAGACTGCTGCTGACCATGCACCTGCTACATCACTTTGGAAAGTCATCTGGCTTTAGCTATCAACATTTTACACGTGCATAGCTTTTCACCCAGGAATCCCTTTCTCCGGAGTCTGTTTTAGGAGGGGATTAGTATATGTTCTGGGCCGAACCGTATTCCCTTCTTAAAATTCACAATTGAGGGCCGGCCCGGTGGCACACTCAGTAGAGTGCGGCGCTCAGGAGCAGGGTTCGGATCCCATAGGCGGAGCTCCCGCCGAGGGTTCGGATCCCATATAGAGAACGGTCCGCTCACTGGTTGAGCGCGGTGTGGGCGCAACGCTGAGCATTGCGATCCCATTGCCGGTCACGAAAAAAAAAATACAAAAAAAAAGGAAAAAGAAAATTCACAATTGATGTTGAAATACCCAGTGCATAAGATGATGACTGTGGTAGGACACAGGTCTTTGGAAAGGCAATTAAGTTTGAGTAAATTCGTTAGTGTTCGCTTT
>NW_007731430.1:135825-139791 GCF_000696425.1 Galeopterus variegatus | reverse complement strand
AATACACAAAGGAAAAAATGCACAGATTTGTCTAAATAAAGAATTGTAAATGTGCAACAAAGTAACATAGGTCAGTAGATGGAAATGAATCACATCAAAGATGACAAACAAAGGCTTTCTCTTGTGGGGAAAACTCTCACAAGGGAGCTGAAAGCAATGGACTGGTTCTTCCTAAAGTTCAGGCTGTGGGAAGGACAGAGGCAGATCAGCTTCTAGGTGAAAAGCAGGGCTGGTGTCTTGGGGACCTGCTTGTGCACAAGGACAAGGGAGATGACTTGATGCCCATCTAGATTTGGCCTGGCTCTGCAGACTGGAGAATTGGGATGTCGTAGGGAATGGCAGGATGTGGTTTCCCAGGAATTTTGTCTCTCTGTGAGGGTCCTCTACACCAGAAGGAAGAAAGGAAGCACTGAGAGAGGATACAGACCTGAAAANAAGTATCAAGTCGAAGGTATACCTGTTCTCCAATGTTCATTGCTGCACTCTTTACAATAGCTAAGAGTTGGAACAAGCCCAAATGTACATCATCAGATGAGTGGATACAGGAAATGTGGTATATCTACACAATGGAATAGTACTCTGCTATAAAAGAGAATGAAGTACTGCCATTTGCAACAACATGGATAGACCTAGAGTGAATTATATTAAGTGAAATAAGTCAGGTACAGAAAGAGAAATATCACATGTTCTCACTTATTTGTGGGAGCTAAAAATAAATAAATAAATACACAAACTGGGGGGGAGGGAAGAAGACACAACAATTATAATTCCTTGAAGTTGGTACAACAAGCAAACAGATGTGAGATTGTTGGGGGGGAGTGGGGAGAGGGAGGAGGAAGGGATGTTTCGGTAATGGGCCACAATAATCAGCCACATTGTATATCGACAAAATAAAATGTAATTTAAAACAATTAAAAATTAAAAAAATAAATAAAATAATTAATATATGTAAACAAGATTAAAATGCCATTTTAGATGTTGTGATTGTATACTTTTAAAAACTAAAATAAATAATCTTTAAAAAATCCCTATAAGTCATCAATAAAGCAGAAAGATTAATGCAAAATAAATATAAACAAATCATAAGGAACCGTTTATCCCATGTCAGAAGAGTGAAATAACATCTAAATTACCTAACAATAAGCATTCTTATGAGAGTTGCATGTCTTATTTAATATAAACAAAAGTGTAAAACTTTATTGAATGATATTAAAGAAAGGAGAGGTGTGCTATTTTCCTCAAAAGTAATAATAAGTCAGAAAGACTTCTATTTTATTCAATCAATTTACAGACTGGATATAATCCAGCTTAAAATATTAATAGGATTTTTGAACTTAACAATGATTATAATTTTTTTCACACAAATAGATGTCATTTATTGAGCATCTACCATATGACAGACATTATTCTAAATGCTTTATGTACAGTAAATACCTTCCTTAATCATCACACAAAACAGACAGGTGTCTTTATTATCCCCATTTTACAAATAAGGAAATTGAGGATGAGGAAGTTTAAATAATTAGCCCGAGTTCACACAAGACTAATAAATTGCTGCGCCGGGTTCTAATCCAGACCGTCTGGCTCCAGTGCCCATGTGTCAACAACCACCATGCTCAACTGAGAACAATAATTAGTGTTTTGCAAAGAGGAATGGTAAAGTGCAATTACCTCTTCTCCAAATAAGCATGTAGATCAATGGAATAGCATAGTCCAGCAATAATCATATTGTACATCAGGGTATATTAGATAATATAATTCATAATAAAATTCACAAAGTAAAGAATTATTTAATATATGTTACTAAGGATTGTTAGCTAGAATTAAAAAAAAATCAGTTTAATACTCCGATGTAATAACTCATGATCAAAGTAAATTTTGGATGGTTAAAGTATTAGATAACAGAAAACAGCACAAAAAGCATAAGTTTATTGCCTGGCAGATCTCTGGAGAAACTGCTATTTATTTATTTATTTTACTTTGAAGTGACAGAAAATACACAAAGGAAAAAATGCACAGATTTGTCTAAATAAAGAATTGTAAATGTGCAACAAAATAACATAGGTCAGTAGATGGAAATGAATCACATCAAAGATGGTAAACAAAGGCTTTCTCTTGTGGGGAAAACTCTCACAAGGGAGCTGAAATCAATGGACTGGTTCTTCCTAAAGTTCAGGCTGTGGGAAGGACAGAGGCAGATCAGCTTCTAGGTGAAAAGCAGGGCTGGTGTCTTGGGGACCTGCTTGTGCACAAGGACAAGGGAGATGACCTGATGCCCATCTAGATTTGGCCTGGCTCTGCGGACTGGAGAATTGGGATGTCGTAAGGAATGGCAGGATGTGGTTTCCCAGGAATTTTGTCTCTCTGTGAGGGTCCTCTACACCAGAAGGAAGAAAGGAAGCACTGAGAGAGGATACAGACCTGAAAATGGAAAGAATTGGGAGAGCTGTGTTAGAAAATCAACCTCAGTGACAAGGAAGGAAACTGCTTCTGTAGGCAAAGAAGATGGAGACAGTATCTCCCAAAGAGCCACTGGAAAAGGGAAGGCCTACAAGCAAGGGAAAGAGGATCCCATGGGAGGTGAAATCTTAGTTGTTTGTTAGTAAATTCTTTTCATGGTGATAACAGGGTAGAGAGTCCTAAGGATAATCATCCCAGGACTCTGGAGGTCACATGGGAACTTGGAGGGAGATAGAAACTGTGATGTATCTCATGAGACTTCACATTAGGAACTCATTTAATAGGTGGAAAAAATACATGAATAAGAAATTTATACAACTGCAATGAAAAAGAGCAAAGAAACACAGAATGGCTATCACCTCCACAAGTAACCAAGAACATGGAGCTGAAGCAACACTTAGAGAAAATGACTTTACACACAGTAAACCAGCCCCTCCCCACTACCATGCCAGCATGGAATTTTATCTGTTTTTTTTGCTACTCATCTGTTCCCAGAAGACTGGCTGGCCATAATAGATACTCAATAAACATTTGAGAAATGTAAAAGGTAACACCCAGCTGTCCATTTTGTGACAAAAGTTTGATAACTCAAGCTGATGGCATGCTAAATTGTTTCAATACTTTGGGAGAAACGACATGGTGGTGCATTACCATACATAGGCAAATGTTCAAATCTATTGAACCAGTCAGTGTATGCTCTTGGGAATTTATTATAAGAAAATAATCAAACATCAAAACAAAGTCAAATGTATTATGTTCTGTAATAGTAGATACTGTGGTCTGAATGTTTGTGTCCCCCACAAATTCATATGTTGAAATCCTAACCCCTAAGGTGATGTTATTAGGAGGTGGGGTTTTAGGGAGGTGAATAGGTGATGAGAACAGAGGCCTCATGAGTGGAATTATTGCCCTTACAAAAGAGGCCCTAGAGAGACCCTTGCTCCTTCTGTCACATAAGGACACAATGAGAAGATGGCCATCTATGAACCAGGAAGAATGCCCTCACCAGACACCCACTTTCCCAATGCCTTGACATTCAACTTCCAAACCTCCAGAACTGTGAGAAAAAAATTTTCTACTATTTATAAGTCTCCCAGTCTATGGTATTCTGTTATAGCAGCCTGAATGGACTAACACAATGGAAAAAAGTAAACAACAACAACAACAACAACAACAACAGAGAAGAGGTTAGTAAATTACATATATCAAAGAAAGAATATATTAAGAAAGAACTAGATGATGTTGAAGAGGAAGCCTGCAGCGGCAGATCATCCACATCAATTTGCAAGGAAAAAATGAATCTTGTTCATGTCCTAATTGAAGAGAACTGATGATTAACAGCAGAAATAATATGGCAAGAGATTTTTGGGATGCTTTAGGCATTTTGCTTATTGATGTTGTGGAGGGCCAAACAATGATAAAACATCTGCTTCTTATGAGAGTGTCTGGAGAAAGTTAGTCAAAGCTTTAGCAGAAAAATGCCTGGGGAAGCATCAGTAGAGTCCT
>NW_007731430.1:111013-134991 GCF_000696425.1 Galeopterus variegatus | reverse complement strand
GCATCAGTAGAGTCCTTCTCCACCATGACAATGCTCCTGCTCATTTCTCTCATCAAACATACACAATTTTGTGAGAGTTTCAATGAGCTACTACTAGGCATGCACCATATAATCCAGATTTGGCTTTCTGACTTGTTTTTGTTTCCTAAGCTTAAAAAATCGTTAAAAGGCACCCATTTTTCTTTAGTTAGTAATGTAAAAAAGACTGCATTGACAAGGTTAAATTCCAAGGACTCTCTCAGTTCTTTAGAGATGGACTAAATAGCTGGTATCATTTCTTAGAAAAGTGTCTTGAACTTGAAGGAGCTTATGTTGAGAAATAAGGTTTATATTTTTATCTTTTAATTCCATTTTTTCATGAACTTTTTGAGGTCTCCTCGTATACATATGCACATATATTTACATATACACACATACATTTTAGTGCTTTTCTTTCTCTCATGTATGATATTTATATTGCTTCATCATGTGTGTTTTACAATTTATTTTTTCCTTGTTTATTTACTTATTTTTTTCATTTTTTTATTGAATCATAATTGATTACACATATTTTGGGGATTCAATGTTGACATATGTTGATCAAATCAATATTACTAGTATGTATACTGTTACAAATTGTACTTATTCTTTATGCACCTTGTCCAATCTCCCCCTATCCCCCTGCCACTCCCCACTCCCACCACGGATAACTCTAGGTTTCTTCTGTCCCTCTGAAAGCATAATGGTTGCTCTGTTGATTTGTTGCCTAGATGATTTGTCCAATGCTGAGAGGTGTGTTCAGTTCCCCCAATGTTATCATAGAGCAGATGCTTCTTCTGTCACTCTGGAATGGGCTTTGTGGAGAGAGACATCCTCTTCTTTTCTTTGGTCTCTGCCGGTGACTCTCCTTGTATCAATGCACTCCAGTGGCCGGCGGACTATCTGCATGGTGGTTGTGAGGTCTAGTTACTTTTGTGGCAGCTGCAGTTACTGTGGTGGCTGTGGTGGGCCACACACATGGAGGTGATGTTTTTAGCATGCTCCTTTGTGTGGGCAGTGTGCCTGGTTGTGGGGAGTGTCCAGTCACTGGCTGCATGCCTCAGGTCCCTGGGTGGGCCCAGAGGTGCTGGTGCAGTGTGCCTGGTTATGGGAGGGGGTTCCAGTCTCTGGCTCCATACTTCAGGTCCCTGGGCAGGGCCCCAAGGCCCTGGTGGTGTGCCTGGTTGTGGGAGGGGGTCTGGTCCCCAGCTCCATACCTCAGGTCACCAAGCAGGCCTCAAGGCACTGGCATGGTGTGCCTGGTTGTAGGAGTGCAGTCCTGTCCCCAGCTGCATGACTCGGGTCCCCAGGTGGGCCCCAAGATGCTGGCGCAGTCTGCCTGTTTATGGGAGGGGGGGTCTGGTCCCCAGATCCATGCTTAGGTCTCCAAGCAGGCCCCGAGGCACTGGCGTGGTGTGCCTAGTTGTGGGATTAGAGTCCAGTCCCCTTCTCCATGACTTGGGTCCCCAGGCAAGCCATGAGGTGCTGGCAAAGTGTGCCTGGTTGTGGAAGGGGCAGTACCTTGGGTCCCCAGGTGGGGCCCCGAGGTGCTGGTGGTGTGCTTGATTGTGGGCTGGCAGTCTGACCCTGGTTGCATGTCCCAGGCCCCTGGGCAGTCCTCGAGGAGCTGGTAGTATGCCTGGATGTTGGAGTGGGGTCCAGTCCCTGGCTCCAAGCCTCATTTTCCTGGGTGGACCCCTGTCACCTCTTCCAGGGTGATGGAGATGCAAAGAATTACTCAAAGACCATTTTTTCTGAGCAGTGAGAAGCCCCAAAGGGGTTAATTTTTCGGGAACCCTCAAGAGAGCAGCATTCTTTGTAAAATAACACTGAACTACGGTTCTCTCTCAGTATTTATTCTCCAGGCCAGAAAGTTGCAGAAAAGGAAAATAGGTGGTTACAAAAAGAACAGTAAGATAATTGTCATGGCAACAATAATTAGGTTTAGCTGCACCACGGACATCTGCCCTTAGAGCCAGCAATTTTGCTGTGTTACAACTCTTTATCTATAACAGAGACTTTAGCCCGGGGAAAGTTTCCTGTCTTTCACAAGCTTAACATTTCTACGTGTAATTTTAAAACATTAGGCTATACCTGAAACTACAGGGCCTTGGAAGCTAGGCCCTGTGAAATACATTTGCTTTATAAGTGTTAGTATACTCCATAGACCCCAAGGTGCTGGTGGTGTGAGTGGTTTTGGGCTGGGGTCCAGTCCCTGGCTCCAGCCTCATGTCCCCTGGCAGGCCCCAAGGCCCTGGTGGTGTGCCTGGGTGGGAACTAATTTTTTGTCCTTTGCTTACTTCTAAAATTGGGGAACTTCCTGTGGGAACCAGTACTTGAGCTGTGTGGTCGAGCTAAATTACTGTTTTGCTGCTGTCCCTAGGGAAGGCTTTTTATGCAGCTCATGGTTTAATGGTTGACGTTACAGTTACTCCTGGCTCTCCAGATACCAGGTGCACTTGGGTTGTGTAGAAACTCTGATCTGGGCCTGAGTTTTTTCATCAAACTGCACCCCATGCAATTCTGCATTCCCTACCAGTCTCCTCTGAGTGGTCCTGTTCTGTTTGTGGGGTGGATCAGTTGTCCTTGCTGTGTCCCACTGTTCTCCTGGTGGGCCTATCTCCCCCACCACCCATGCTCCAAACACTTTCCATGGGACAGGCCTTATGCTGGTCCCTTGTGATGACTCACTGGCCTCTGAATGGCGCCCCTTTTTCAGCTGTTCTGGCTCCTTGCTCCTGCATGGGTCCACAGGAACCCTATTAATGGTCTTGCTGTCCTGGTGGTCACCAAGTCCCTCTTCTCCCCTGCTGGCTTCAAGCAACTCCATATGAAGGGCACAGCTGTGGCTTCTGCCAGCTCCTGCTCCATATGCTCAGCAGTTCCAGCCTTAAAGCTGTCACAGCCTGAAACACTCAGAGCAGTTTTTTCTTTCTCTCATCGTGGTTTCTCCCACCTTCAGAAACTCCATAGGTCTCTCCTCCTCTTCCCCTGAGCTCCAGTGGCCCTAGCTTGGCTGATGTTACATCTTATAGTTGTAAATTGGTTTATTTGTGGGAGAGAGTGACACTGGGGACCATCTATTTTGCCATCTTGACCAGAACTGTGTGTTTTACACTTTAATATATGTTTGCTATGAGTTTCCTGAGAGAGGATGGCAATTTATAACCATATCAGCCATGCACTGAGTGAACACATTCATTTTCTCACTTTGTCACTGAAATTGAACATACCCTTTAGTTTTGCCAATTTGATGGGTGAGAAAGGTATCTCATTATTTTAATTCGCATTTTCCTGGCGCCTTATCTCATCGAGCCCATAAGAATGAACTCCAATCCAGCCTGCTAAGGTAGAGTCTTATATAATGAAACATTATCAAAGGAGTGACATCCATCACCTTTGTCACCTTCTGCTGGGTAGAAGCAAGTCACAGGTCTTGCCTGCACTAAAAAAAAAAAAAAAAAAAAAAAAAAAAAAAAAAAAAAAAAAAAAATTGGCATTTTCCCAACTACTTGTTAGGTTGTATATATTTTCATATATATTTGCCCTTTTTCATTGGGATGTTAGTTCTTTCGTCATAGATTTGTAGAAGATCTTTAGCATATGCACTGAAGTCTGTCATTTACCTTTTAATTTTGTTTAGCAGTGTCATTTATTTTCCATGAAAAATTTTAAAAATTATATGTAGTTAAATATATCTCTTTTGTTTATGATTTCTGGTGATCTGTTTGGTTTTAGAAAGATCTTCCTTCCCTAGATAATATAAATTGTTTCCTAAGTTTTCCAAGTTATTTTTTATTGTTTACTTTTAAGTCTTCAAACTCTGTGGGATATGTATATATTATACAATATATACTTGTATTTTATATATGGTGTGAGTTCAGGGTGCATGTTTGTTCTTCCAGATGAGCATTTGTAGTCAACTGTCTCTTAGAGATTCAACTTTACAAAATCTTTAACTTTCCTCCTACATTGACCATCTGTTACACTCATCTGGAAAAGGCCAATATCTTGATCAATTCAAATATTCACCTCCTGAATTTCTGTTCCTGGGCTACTAAAAACTGCTGGAAAAACAAGAGCAAGAGCACAAAAGTATTTTTATCACTGACAATTCATGGGATCCAACTTCAATTATGTTCTCAATGCTTCCTAAAAAGAATTATTTGGGTCTTAATCAGGGCTATTTAAAACTCTTGTCTTTGGTTATTATAGCTTTGTAATATAGTTTAAAGTAAGGTAGTGTTATGCCTCTAGCTTTATTTTTTTTGCTCAGGACTGCTTTGGCTATGTGTGGTCTTTTATTCTTCCATATAAGTGTATGGATAGTTTTTTCCATCCCAGAGAAAAATGCCATTGGAATTTTGATGGGGATTGCATTGAATTTGTAGATTACTTTGGGTAATATGGACATTTTCACAATGCTAATTCTTCCAATCCAAGATCAAGGGATATCTTTCCATCTTCTTGTGTCCTCTTTAATTTCTCTCAGTAGTGGTTTGTAGTTCTCTTTGTGGAGATTTTTCACATCCTTGGTCAGCTTTATTCCGAAGCATTTTATTTTTTTGGTGGCTATTGTAAATGCTTAGCTTTCTTGATTTCTTTTTCTGCATGTTTGCTTTTGGGGTATAGAAATGCTACTGATTTTTGTGTGTTGATTTTGTATCCTGCAACATTGATGAAATCATTTATCAACTCTAGGAGTTTTTTTATAGAGGCTTTAGGCTGTTCGATATATAGGATCATGTCATCCACAAACAGGGACAGCTTGATTTTATCCTTTCCAATCTGTATGCCCTTTATTTCCTTCTCTCCTCTGATTGCTCTGGCTAGTACTTCCAACATTGTGTTGAATAGGAGTGGTGAGAGTGGGCATCCTTGTTTAGTTCCTCTTTTTAAGGGAAAAGCTTTCAGCTTTTGTCCATTCAGGATGATATTGGCGGTGGGATTATTATAAATGGCTTTATTTATGTTGAGATACTTTCCATCTATTCCTAACTTGTAGAGAGTCTTTATCATGAAAAATGTTGAATTTTGTTAAATGCATGGTACTGGCATAAAAATATACACACGGATCAATGGAATAGAATAGAGAACCCAGAAATCAATCCATACACCTGCAGCCATCTGATCTTTGACAAAGGCAGCAACTTTACAAACTGGGGAAGAAACTGCCTTTTCAACAAGTGGTGCAGGGAAAATTGGATACTCATATGTAAGAGAATGAAACTAGACCCGTACCTTTTACCGTATACCAAAATCAACTCAAAATGGATTAAAGAATTAAATATACATCCTGTGACAATAAAACTCCTTAAAGAAAACATAGGGGAAACACTCCAGGAAGTAGGAGTGAGTACAGACTTCATGAATAGGACCCAAAAAGCACAGGCAACTATAGGAAAAATAAACAAATGGGATTATATCAAACTAAAAAGCTTCTGCACAGCAAAAGAAACAATCAACAGAGTAAAAAGACAACCAACAGAGTGGGATGAAATATTTGCAAAATATACATCTGACAAAGGATTAATATTCAAAGTATATAAGGAACTCAAACAACTTTACAGCAAAAAACCAAATAACCCAATTAAAAAATGGGCAAAAGAGCTGAACAGGCATTTCTCAAAGGAAGATAAATGAATGGCCAACAGACACATGAAAAAATGCTCAACCTCACTCAGCATTCAGGAAATGCAAATCAAGACCACTTTGAGATACCATCTCACCCCAGTTAGGTTGGCTAATATCCAAAAGACTGAGAATGATGATGGCCAACAGACACATGAAAAAATGCTCAACCTCACTCAGCATTCGGGAAATGCAAATCAAGACCACTTTGAGATACCATCTCACCCCAGTTAGGTTGGCTAATATCCAAAAGACTGAGAATGATAAATGCTGACGAGGTTGAGGAGAAAAAGGAACTCTCATACAGTGTTGGTGGGGCTGCAAAATGGTGCATCCTTTATGGAAAATGGTATGGAGTTTCCTCAAACAATTACAGATAGATCTACCATATGACCCAGCTATTCCACTGCTAGGAATATACCCAGAGGAATGTAAATCATCATGCTGAAGGGATACCTGTACTCCAACATTTATTGTGGCACTATTTACAACAGCCAAGAGTTGGAACCAGCTCAAGTGTCCATCATTTGATGAGTGGATAAGGAAAATGCGGTATATCTACACAATGGAATACTACTCTGCTGTAAAAAAGAATGAAATACTACCATTCATAACAACTTGGATGGACTTAGAGAAAATTATATTAAGTGAAACAAGTTAGACACAGAAAGAGAAATACATGTTCTCACTTATTTGTGGAAGCTAAAAATAAATAAATAAACACACAAACAAATCAAGGGGTGGGGGAAGAAGACAGAATAACCTCAAAAATTCCTTGAACTATTTAAGTCAAGTGAACAGATATGATGTGGTGGGGGAGGAAAGTGGCTGGAGAGGAACAGGTAAAGTGGCATGAAAATCAACTACAATGCATATTGAGAAGTAAAATAAAAACAAACAAACAAACAAAGAAACTCTTGTCTTTGCCCTTTTACCTTTCTTCTCAGTCTCCACAGCTTGTCCCCTATTTCACAGAAACGTGAAAGGCAAACAGATGGAAATTCTTTGAATGTCCTGAGCCCCTCCCAACACCTCAACCTTTCCCACTACAGAGCTACCCCGGAGGAAAACTCTTCCACAAGATTCTCTGCATCCCGTTCCCCCCTGCCTCCATCTGTTAGCCACTTTCAAATGTAAGTTATTTATTAGATCTTCTTGTTGTCATGTAGGCATGTTCAAGCTTCTTTCATCTTAGAAACAGCTCTAAACCCATCACTAATCGTATATTCTCTCTACTTACTGTCTTTCCCTCTGTTTTTCCAGCTAAGCTGCTGACTTTTGTTCTCATTACCTGCTCACTCATAATCCTTCACAGTCTGAATTTATCCCTAACTTTTATACTGAAATTGGTTTGGACCAGTGGTTCTCAACTGGGAGTTATTTTGCTACCTAGGGGACATTTGGCAATGTCTAGAGACATTTTAGGTTGTCACAAATGGGGTGGGGGTGGGAAGAATAGAGGTTGGTGCTATTATCTAATGAGTAGAGGCTAGGCATTTTGCTAATCATCCTACAATGCATAGGATACTGCCCCCTCCAGCCCCCGCCCCCCAGGAAAGTATTATTCAGTCCCAAGCGTCCATAGTGCCATAGGATGAGAAAAACTGCTCTAGACAAAAGTCACCAATGACTTCCAGCTGCTAACATCAAAGGACATTTCCAGCTCTTATCTTCTCGACCTCTCTGAAATGTGGAGCACTCTTGCGACCCTGCCTTCCTAGAACTATGTCCTCCTTTGGCGTCTCTATCACCTCTCTTTTGTAAATACCCTCTTACTTCTCAGGGTACTCCCATTTATCATTCTCATGTGCCGAATTTTTGAACAGAACTGTTTTCTAGAGATCCAGCTTCAATTTTCTTTTTGCCTTCCACACTGTTCTTAAATGATTTCATTACTCTCATGGCATTAACTTCTGAATATACACTAATGTCTTTTAAGTCCATATTTTTATCTAATTCTGTAACTCTTACCTTATCTCCAGAGCTCAAACCTCATATAACCTTCCACCTATTGAACATCACACATATGCCAAACTAAACTCCTGATTGTACTCCTCATTCTCACCAAATTTTATCACCCATGCTCTCTAGCCATGGGTGATACCACCATCAACCCAGAAGCCCAAATCCAGAAACTTGGAGAAGATTCTTCAGTCCTCCTTTTTACTTAACTCAAATGTCCAACAAATTTTCATTATCTCCTATTAGTTCTTTCCTATTAACTTATACTGACTCTGTCAGCTTCTCTCTGTTTGCAATCCAACTACCTGGATTACTGCAATAAACTTGTAATTGCTTTCCTTAACAAGTTTTCCAATTCAATCTATCTTTCAAGTCTTTAGAATGATCTTTCTGAAATTCGACTCAAATTAGACCTATATCCAAAAATCCTTCAATGCCCTTTTCTCTTAGAAAAGGCTAAATTACTAGACATGGCCTAAAAAGCCATTTATGATGACAAACTCCTTGAGAGCAAGTCCACGTATTTATTTTGCTGCAGTAGAATGCTCACTACATATGAGTTGTATAAATAAATATGTAAAATAACACCATTTCTGTAAAAAACTTATCAAATACATTTTATTCTGTTAATATCAAAGCTAAAATTAATTTTATATGTCTCTTTTGTAATTATTTGAGTAGTTTTCTGTTGAATCATAAATAAGAACTAAGGATATACTGGATGCCATGAAAAAAGTAGACTCAAAATTGAGGAATGAGAATAAAATATACTTTGAACAAATGTTTAGAAGTGCAATTACTATGCCAATTTTATATCTTGAAGGTTTTGATGCATATGTCCAAATTGCTTTAGAAAGATGTGGTTCATGTTTGAAACACCTAAGGCTGCAGGTAAAAATCTCTGAGGGTGAAGTATCATGATGTCTTCAACTAAATTTTAAGTGGTGCAGCAAAAATGTTATATATATCATACATATATATACACATCAACCCTCAGATAAACACACACATGCATATATAGAGAAAGAAAGAGAGAGAGAAGGCAAATTTGACACATGTTAACAGTTGGTGAATATACATGTATTACGGTTCTTCAGAGAAACAGAACCAATAGGAAGTATATATCTATATCTATTATATATATATTTTATATATATAGATATTCCTTCATATATATATATAAAAGAATTGGTTAAGGAATTGGTTCATGCAATATAGAGGCTGAGAATTTCCATGATCTGCCATCTGCAAGCTGAAACCCAGGAAAACCCATGGTGTGATTTCAGTCCAAGTCTGAAAGCCTGAGAACCAGAAGAGCTGAAGGTATAAATCCCAGTCCAAGGGCAGAAGGAGCCCAATGGAGCTCAAGTAGGCAGGCAGGAAGTAAAAAGGATGATATCCTCCTTTGACCCTCTTTTGTTCTATTCAGGCCCTCAACAGATTGGGTGAGGCCCACCCACGTTGGGGCGGACAGTCTGCTTTACTGAGTCAAGTGATTCAAATGCTGATCTCATGTGGAAGTATGTTCATGGACACACTCAGAAGTAATGTTTAATCTGGACACTGCTTGGCCCAGTCAAGTAGACACACAGAATTAATCATTATAATAGGCATGAGATGTATGGGTGTTTATTATATTATACTTAAAAATTTTCTACTAGTTTAAAAATTATCAAAAGAATTTTTTTTAAGAAAATGTAATTTAGGGCTGGCCTGTGGCTCACTCGGGAGAGTGAGGTGCTGATAACACCAAGGCCATGGGTTCAGATCCTATATAGGGATGGCCAGTTAGCTCACTGGCTGAGCGTGGTGCTGACAATACCAAGCCAAGGGTTAAGATCCCCTTACCAGTCATCTTTAAAAAAAAAAATTATCAAAAGAAAAATTAGGAAAAAACCCACCAACAACAGTATTTGAAGTTATGCATTTTTAAACAATCTCAACGACCCTAACATTATAATAATTTTGAAAAATCTTTGCTGATTTAATAGAAAAATCTGTATATAATTTTATTTTTTACTTCTTTATAAACTTAAATGCTTTTAGTATGTTTGTAGGAAATTTCCTTTCTCCTTTTATGAATTGTCTTTGCCCATGTTTTGGTTGGAAGGTTTATTTCTTTTTTTTTTTTTCTTTTTTTTATTTTTTGTCTTTTTTCCGTGTCCGGCAACGGATCGCAACCCTCAGTGTTGCCCCCGTACCGGACCGGGGACTGGCAACGGGATCGCAAGCCTCGGTGTTGCTCCCGCGCCTCGCTCAGCCAGTGAGCGGGAACCGGTCTGTATATGGGATCCGAACCCTCAGACGGGAGCGCTGCCGCGCTTCCCAAGCGGCGCACTATCCAGTGCGCCACCGGGCCGGCCCCGGAAGGTTTATTTCTTAAGAGACTTTTATATGTGATATATTAAGTGTATTAGTTAGTTTTCTGTTGCTTATAACAGAATACCCAAAACTAGGCAATTTATAAGAAAACAAAATTTACTTTTTGCAGTTTTGAAGACTGGGAAGTCCAAGGTCCAGGGAGCACTTCTGGTGAGGGCCACCTTCTTGGTAAGTGCTCTCAGCAGAGTCCTGAGGTGGTATAGATTATCACATGGTGAGAATGGCAAGAGCACTTTACCATGCTCACTGCTCTCCTTATAAAAGCCAACAGTGCCCCTCCTGTGACAACCCACTCCACATCCATGCAAACTCATTAATCTGTTAACCCAATAATCCAATCACCTCTTAAAGGCCCCACCTTTCAACACTGCCACATTGGGATCAATCTTCCCCAAGAACTTTAGAGGGGACGAATATTCAACCCATATCATTAAATATATTGATACTTTGATTAATAAACAGATAACCCTGAAGCATATGTCATTATATAAGAATTCCATATATGGTAAATTACCACAAACCAATGAAAAAGGGATGAATTGGAAAAGATGGCAAACTCTCTCTTGTATACGCACGAGATTTTTACCATATCTCACACTAGGATAAATAACAAAATTAATGTTATGTGATTAAAAAGTTGACTGCAAAAAAGTGTGAAATCCTAAAAAAGTTAAAACAAATAGATAATTACTGGTCAGTCCTGGGATTGAAAAGAACTTTCCATAAAAACAATGGAAAAAAAGAAAAACTGGTAGCATATTTGATTGCATACATTAAAAAAAATACATAAACACCAAAGAATTGAAATCCTCAGTATAAGGGAATTCCTGAAATCATTAAAAAATGTAAAAGATTAAAGTTTCTCATGTCACAGTAGAGAAATTGTAAAATAAAAAACAAAACCAGGAGGAAAAAAATTCATTATAAAGGAGAAAACTAAATGCCTTAAAAGCATATGAGCAGATATTTTAAAACAGAGAATGTAGGGTGTTTGTTTAATTGGCTCATGGCAGTTTGTATAAGTAAGATTCTACCTTAGCTGATGACAATCCAGAAAACTGGCAATAATACTTTCAGAAATGTTAATTTAATGCTCAGCTCTCTGTTAGAAAGAGTACAGCAGGCAAAAGCTGCAAATTACTCAAGCACATTTGGCGTTGATCCAGACTTTACTGGAGTAATGCAATCAGTGTGAGGCTTCACCCTTTAAACTGCATGTGGAAAAACTAGAGAGGGTCTCCCAAGAAGCACTACTAAAATGATTACAGAGAAAGTCAAACTGATGGGGGAAGATTAAGGAGATCATATTTATTTAGTCTAGAGAGGAAAAAGTTAAATTGTGAATAGTTATCTTCAAGTATACAAGCATGTGAAAGGAATGATTATCCCGAGGAAAGCTAGATTTTTCTATCTCTATGATAGACAATAAACTAAGAGGAATATGGTTAAATTGCACCACGAGACTCTAATTAACTTTAGGTCTTGCAAAACTTCAGGGCAGACTAACAAGGAAACAAAGAAACCTCTGTCTTTGCATATCTTTCTGAGCAATTTAGACAACTACCTATCTTGTGGCTTAGTTATAGAATAGCAGGTGTCTGGGCCCTTGATTAGAATTATAGGTTTCTAGAATCTTAGAAATGAAAAATAGCGTCAGTAGATTAAAGTTTCTAATTTATATGTTTTGTAGATTTCTGTTGCCACTCATCCACCAATAGCATATATAAAGGAAAGTACAGGATATGAAACCTTGAAGGTCAGAGTTCCAGCATGGTCAAGTCACTGGATCTTTTAAAAGTGTCTGCTCAGATAATGTGAACAGATCTTGGTTATACGGTATTAAAAAAAAAAAAAAAAAAACAAAAAAAACAAAAAAACTAGGGCAGTAAATTAGGGAAGAACAGTGTATTACTATTATTTTTTAGCTTTTTTCAGGTTACTGATGAAAACTAGTCTTTTCTTCCAAGAAAAATGCATGTAGTTACACGCACCCATACAAGATACCTAGTTCCCCATATGTTAGTCTGTTTTTGTTACTTATAATGGAATACCTGAAAGTGGGTAATTTATAAAGAAATAAGATGCATTTTTTACAGTTTTGGAGGCTGGAAAGTCCTAAGTCCAGGGAACACACCTGGTAAGGGCCTTGTTCTTGGTGGTGACTCTCTACAGCAACACAGGGTATCACATGAAGAATGGGCTGAGCAAGAGAGAGAGTTGACCTCCTCACTTGCTCTCCTTTTAAGGTCATCCAAACCACACCCATTACCACACATTAAACCATTAACAAATTAATCCATTCACATGGGCATAGTCTTCAGGATCAATCATCTCTCCCCACCTTTCAATTATCATAATAGGATTTCCTACCCTCTTAACAATATTACAATAGAGGTCAACTTTCTAATACATGAACCTTTGGGGGGCACATTTAACCCATAGCACCATATTTAGTGACCATGGTGGAGGTAGTGTGGTACAATGCTTAAGAGCACAGCAGTTGGACTTTTTATACAATCATGCATTAGGATATATTCTGAGATATGCATTGTTAGATGATTTTGTTGTTGTGTAAACTTCATAGAGTGTACTTACACAAACCTAGATGGTATAGCCTACTACGCATCTACACTATATGGTGTAGTTCTATAATTTTACATTTGATCCTTTTTTAGTGCTTTTATTTATTTGCTAAAAAACTCTATCTCTTCATTCATTATATTTTCCTGTAAATTCTTTGATATATTTATAATAGTCATTTAAAAATCTTTGTCTGCTAATCCCAACAGCTGGATCATCTGGTGGTCTGATGATACAGAATATATTTTATCTTTAATAAGGTTCACATTTTCCTGTTTTTTTGCATATCTCATTTTTTAAATTGTATTTTGGATATTATGTATAAAGGAACATTGGAGACTGAAGTACATTATCTTTTGTTTTGTTTATTATCCAAAGAGTGTAACTTATTCTGTATTTTGGTAAATACAGGTGAGGCACTAATTCTTTAGCTATCTCCTAGAGTGGGGTTGAGCTGGTATGTTGAATTCACCTGTGATTGACCACACTCCCAAACTCCTTCACAGACTTTTTGATCATATCAACATGTGAACTGGGAGGAGGTTAGTCTGTAATTTTAGCTAAGAATCCAAATCTGCCATGTCCCTGGAATTCAAATGTCGTGGAAATGTGAGAGCCTAGGTGAATTTGTTCTTTTTTTCATCCTCTTGTCTACTGTCTCCTTTGTGCTATAATTTGGGGTTTGAGGCAGAAGAGAGCATGATCAGACTGAGCAGTTAGCATTTCACCTGGGGCTCTATCAGTCTTCCCTGTCAGCATTCACTGTTGAATAAGAGTTGGTTGATTTCTTCTCCTTTACTCAAAGCCTCCAAAGCTACAACGAACTGGTTCCTCCATCCATCCAGATCCAAGCCAGGTACCCACCCTCAGCTATGGGAACTAGCATACTCTCCTCCTTGTCTAAAAAGGGATTAATTGCTTGTCTCTGATATTCAATTCATCTAGACCTCCTTGCATCTGACACTCCTTGCTAGTCTCAGAGAAAAGTATAATTTTTATCTTGTCCAGGTTTTTCTTACTATTGCTAGAAGTGTAAAAGTCTTTTTGTGTCTTTGTGCATCTTACCCAGAAGTAGAACTCTATCAAAGTGTATTGATACCTTACTGTCAAATCTCTGTTGACAGCATTATGTTACATAGACTGTGTGACTCATAAACAAGAGAAATTTATTTCTCACAGCTTTGAAGGCTGGGAAGTCCAAGATCAATCAAGAAGCTGGCAGATTCAGTGTTTAGTGAGGGCCCACTTCTTTGTTCTTGCTCTATCTTTACATGGCAGAAGGGGCAAGGGAGCTCTGCTGAGTCTCTCTTACAAGGGTGCTAATCCCATTTATGAGGGCTTTTCTCTCATGTCCTAATCGCCTACCAAAGGCCTCACTTCCTAATGCCATCACATTTGAGATTAGGATTTCAATACATGAATTTGGGGGTGACACCAAGCATTCAGTCTATAGTGGTGTTAAGTCTTCAACTTTTCTATATTTTCTTAGTCTGTAAGGAATTATTTTCAGCAGGTTGCAAGGCTTCAAGGTGATGACAAACACCTACTCTTTAGGAAGTTTATTATTACAAAACATATACTAGGTGCATTAGTCTGTTTTTGTGTTGCTCTAACAAAATACCCGAGACTGGGTAATTTATAAGGAACAGAGGTTTATTTGGCTTATGATTCTGGGACAACTGCATCTGGTGCAGGCCTCAGGCTGCTTCTACTCATGGCAGAAATAAAACAACCAGCTTTCAGGGAAACTAATAGAGCAAGGACTCACTAAGATCCTCCCCTTCGGGGAGAGCATTAATCCATTTGTGAGCGATCTGCTCCCAATTCAAACAGCTCCCAACACTGCCACGTTGGGGATCAGATTGCCACATGAGTTTTGGGGAGACAACACATCCAAACTCTATCAATAGATAACACTACAAAAAATGAGGAGAAACACTTAGGATTTCTTCAGAATGATTTCTTAGAACAGGAATTGCTGGGCCAAGATCATGTACATTCTAAAGTCTTAATAAATGTATGACCAGTATGCCCTCTTCCTCTAGAAGATTTGTGTCAAAATATACCTTGACCAGTATTAGAAGAGATACCGTTTCCTCAAACCACACCCAAATTTAAAAAAAAAAAATTAAAAGTCAGTTTGATAGTTTTAAAAAATTATTCCTTCAAACACTTCTTATGGCCAGTGAGGCTGAGGTTAATGTCCACAAGTTTCTCTGTGAGTGGATTTTTCCCTCGCTACCCCCCTGACCTCATCCTGCACTCTTCCCTGACCTCTCAGTGCTGCAGCCACATGGACCTTATTTTAGTTTCTCAAATGGGCAAACTCTTTTCTGCCTTGAAAATTTTACCCTTGCTTGTTCTTATGCTTAGATTGCTCTATCCCAAAATCTTTGCACATCTGGCTCCTTGGTATGATTCCAGTGTAATTTCATAGGCCACATCCTCGTGAGGTCTCCTCTGAGTTGCTAAAGGAGCCCAGTCTCTTACTTTATGCCATTTATAAAAGTTTAAAATTACCCTGCTCAGTTATTTGTCTACCTGTTGTTTGTCTCTTGCCACTAAAAAGTAAAGCCCAAGAGAGGAGAAGCCTTATCTGTTTTGTCCACTGTTGCATCCCCAAATTTAAAGAGTGCCTGACACATACCAGGTACTCAAAGAATACATTGAATGAATAAATATTTGTATGTTTGTTGAAAATCTGAATTTATTCTTTGAGGAGTGCTTTGGACTGAGTGGTTTGCCCCCAAAATTCATATGTTGAGGCTCTAGCCCCCAATATGGTGGTATTTGAAGATGGGGCCTTTCAGAGGTGATTAGGTTTTGATAAAGTCATCAGGGTGGGGCCCTGTGATGGGATTAGTGCCCTTATAAGAAAAGGAAGAGACCTTGGAGCTTCCTGTCTCTCCTTGCCATGTGAAGACATAGTGAGAAGGCAGCCATCTACAAGATAGGAAGAGAGCCCTCCCCAGAAAACAACCATACTGGCACACTGATCTCGGACTTCCAGCCTCCAGAATTGTTAGAAAATAAATGTCTGTTGGTTAAGCCACCCAGTCTATGGTATTTTGTTATGGCAGCCCAAGCAGACTAAGACAAGGAGCACTCTGTTTTTTGCTATTAGAATTTCATCTTTTTGTCTATTGTAGTATACAGCTTACTCTTTTAATGATCAGAGCAATTTTTACAGAATTGATGAGTAAAGTCCATCCCAGAGTCACACTTCTCTATGCATCATTCTCTAGGAGATCTTACTGATCTGTCCTATGAAGTGATGGATGAAAATATACAGCTCATTTATCTGTAATTGAACTTAATGATATTTAGTGTTGATAATAATAGGCATTACAATTTGGTATCTAGACAGAATTAGGAGTCTGCAGTCAACAGGTTTGTTTTATTTATTTATTTATTTATTATTATTATTATTATTTTACATTCTAAGATGTGGCAGAGTTGGGGGTAGATAGAGGGGGAGGGGATGGGGCGGGGGCTGGCCCATCGGTGGCTCCTTTGCTGGCCTGGTTGTGCAAGGCAGGGGGGCATGGCTGAGGCCCATGGCACTCCCCCCCAACCCATGGCTCAGGAGCCTGTGGAGGGAGGCTTCCAGTGGCAGCAGGGTCTTCACTGGGCTGGATCAGTTTGCTTGTTTTAAAGCATCGCCTCTCTGTATGGCTCTTCCAGTTGCTCATTTCTGGTTAACGCATGATGATCTGAGAGGGAGGATTACTGTGCCCTCTGTTTTCTCAGTACTGTCTGAATAACCTTTAGATTTACGTACTTTTTGCTTAGCCATTATTGTCCCTCCCTGGAACGCTTCCTTATTCTTTTTCTATCATAGTGAACTTTACCAAAACCCACCTCATGTGTCACCTCCTTTTAGAGCAGGAGCCAACAAACTTTTTCTGTAAAGGGCTAGATAATAAACATTTTAGGCTTTGTGGGCCAGTATAGTATGAAAGCTACCATTGATATGATGTAAATGAATTTGCATGGCTGTGTTTCCATAATATTTCATTTACAAAAACAGGCCAGACAGCAGTTTGCTGACCTCTCTCGTAAAGAATTAGTAGATCTAAATTATCATGCTTTTCAAATTGTAAGGTGATGGGCTGTTCATTTGGCCTACTTTGAACATAGTTACAGTGCGTTATACTCTCTTTCTAGCACATGCATTGGGCACACAGTAATTCTTTGCAGAATAATGAAAGACAGGAAGAAAAGAAAGAAAAGTTGAGATGACTGTAGAAAGGAGAGAGAAGCTAGTGAGAAAATAACTATTTGATAAAGTAAGTAATGCTAGTGACTCTAACAGATAAAACCCCAAACTTCAATGTCTTAACACAAGAAGATTTACTTTTTGCTCACATCATAATTCAATGTGAAATTTCAATGTGGAATGACAGAGTCTGTTCCACATAGTCATCCAGGGATCCAGGTTCTTCCAACTAATGGCTCTACCACCTACTCTAAATCCTTAGAGTCTTCTATATTCAGCTAGGGAAAGACAGCTAGGATCACAGGTGAAGGTTCCTATGGCCCAAGACTGAAAATGATGCCCATCATGTTTGCCCATTTTCTGTTGGCAAGATCTCAGTCACCGACACCACCCAACCACAAGAGAGGCTGAAAAATATATTCTAGCTCTGTGCCTGGGAAGAAAAGGGGAATATGGATATTGACAAGCACTAGCAGTCTAGTTTAGATTGCATTAAAAGAATTCAATTAAGGGATAAAGCAATTTAGATGCGAAAGCAGTCAAGAAGACACTTCCCAGGGGGAGGAAGCAGCGTTTGAACAATGGCACACAGGTTAATTTTCTCAATAGAAGTTTGCAGCCCTTGTAAGTGCTGTCACGTGCACTTAGATAAATACAATTGTGTGCCAGTGTGGGAGGAAAAAGAACTGATTGGCCACACTCCAAAATATACCAAAACACTGTGTATTTTGACAGATGTATGGGAATGTACCCGCCCTTGGTCTGGGTGAGGTTACTGGCATAAATTTGGTTATTTTAAAGCCCAAGGTACAATTATCAATCTCCTGAAAACAATTTTATCCTAACTTAGTTTCAATTACACTGAGTCTCTTTCTCAGTAGCTGCAATTATGTCCTTCAAAATAATCCCACTGGCCATTTTTCAGAGTTGTTGAGAGTGATTTCTTATCACAGTTGGTGGGAAACAAGGGTAGGGATGGGAAGTTAAAGAGCTTGTATTAAGAAAGCACTTTTAAAGTACTGTACGAAAGAAAGACATTGGTAATGCAATAGTGTGTGGTTATTATAATATTATTGTTATCATTATTTTAGTTTATTTGTTGCAGTTGAATTGCTTATGGAGTTGAAATACCAGTAATGGTATTTGCTTAAGGGAAAGTAATCCATGAGGCCTTTTTCTTATTAAAGGCTTGCAGACAAGCTGTTTTCCTGGTGATACAAAAAAGGATGTGGGTCCCTTCCAAAAATTCTATTTCTTTAAAAAATCTGGTTTCAAGTGAGCTTTCCAGTAGAGTAGATAATTTGGACATTGCTACAATTTAGCATTAGCTCCTGGGCCTGAATTCCTATTGCTCCTGGGGGGCTTGTGACACAAATGAAAAATATCTGAAATTATATCCAGACTCCTGAGCTGAGACAGCTTGAAGAAAGCCACCAAAGAGGTTGGAAAGAAAAAACACTGCCTTTTCATTTACAGAAGGATGAGGCATCTCAATCCAAGCCACATTCCTTAAATAGGCCCTACACTTCTTCTATGACAGCTCCGAAAGTACCTGGCATTGGTTTCACTCTTGATCTCCAGCAAGGTCATCAACATTTCACAATTGCTGTCATGTCTCTGGCTCCCTGGGAATGGTGTATGATGCTCTTCACTGCCATAGAGCATATATTAGCTCATAACCATGCTTAGATCTTGGGCAGAATGGGTTGTCATGACTTGTGGTTTCTGTCCTCTCTTTTCTCTTAGGATGTGAGTTATCTTGGCTGACACTGAAGAATGAAAGAATGAAGGTGTAGAGGGGATAAGTGAAGGCTATAAATTTGTTTTCCTGATTGTGAAATTTTCATTTTTTATATTCAAAGAATGTGCATGTGTACCTAAGAATGTACAATTTACCATTATAAAAAATCAAAATTACTTATTTGTTTATATGTACTATCAACTAATGATTGTGCTAACCAAAGAAAGAAAACCCATTCATCATTCAATAGCTAGTTGAAATTTGATTTCACTTTGGAAAGTAGAAATTCACAAGAAGTGGGTACAACACTAACTCGGCACTTGGAAACACAATAACCCCTCAATAATTAATAGTCATTTGTAATGATTGAGTGTTCACCATGTGCCAGGCACTATTCTAATAACCCTATGACATAATAACTGTAATGCAGGCACTATGATTCCTATTTTATAGATGATAAAACTGAGGTGCATAGAACTTATGGATCTTGTCTAAGTTTGCAAAGGAAGCTCAGAGCCAGAACTCAAACTCAGCCAGAATGGCTCCAGGATGCCACCAGATAACCTCTCTTATACACTCTATTGCCTACCAACTTGGTGTATGGGTCCATATTCCTGTGTCTCATTTCTTTTTCCTGGTTTTTCAGGGTGAAGTTCTAAGAAAAAATGAGAAATATTCTTTGTCATGTGGTGTTTGCTGTGGTCTGAATGTCTCCCCGAAGCTCATGTTGGAACTTAAGCCCCAATATGTTGGTGGAAGATGGGGCCTTTAAGAGGTGATTGGATCATGGGGACTGTGCCCTTGTGAATGGATTGATCCATTCACGGAGTAATAAGTTGATGGTTTAATGAGTTGTCATGGGCATGGTTCTGATGGCTTTATAAGGATAGCAAGTGAGAAGGCTAGCTCTCTAGCTCTTGCCATGCTTGCCATGTAATACCCTGCATTGTCACAGGACTCTGTATGGAGCCCCCACCAAGAAGAAGGCCCTCCATGGACGTGCCCCATGGACATTGGACTTCCCAGCCTCCAAAACTGTAAGAAATAAATTTTGTTTCTTTACAAATTACCCAGTTTCAGGTATTCTGTTATCAGCAACAGAAAACTGAATAACACAATGATCATAGCTTTTCCTCTCCTATTCAAACAGCAGCCCTAACTCCAGGTGGAAAGGGCAACCTACTCATGAAAGAGGTTGTGATATTGCAGCCTCTGCTGAGTCAGGATATTTGGAAGAGATAAGAGGGCTCTAATCCAGTGGCAAAAGGGGAAATGGAGGGACTTCTTTCCTCCCCAAATGCTCCAAAGGGCTCCAGAGTAGGTTAGCTGGGATGACTGTCTTGCAGCAGGTTGAAGAAACTTTTTTACCGAGAATAATAAAATCATAGATAACTGCCCCCCAACCCCATTCATGCACACACACACACACACACACACACACACACACACACACACACACACACACACACACACACACACACACACACACACATGCCAGTACATGTTTCAATATTCGTATTTCAGGCATTAAGAAGTTAAGATTTGTTGGCACTGTGGTTTCATTGAGCAGATGAAAATCATTATGGCTTCAATGTTTCTGTGCTTTTTCTGTAAGAAATAAGAGAAATAATAATCTAGGACATGTAGCAGGACTTTTTTCAGATTTAGCTTCAAACCACCTTACAGGAAATTTTTAGTGATACACCCATGGAGGCACTAAGATTTGTTGGCACTGTGGTTTCATTGAGCAGATGAAAATCATTATGGCTTCAATGTTTCTATGCTTTTTCTGTAAGAAATAAGAGAAATAATAATCTAGGACATGTAGCAGGACTTTTTTCAGGTTTAGCTTCAAACCACCTTACAGGAAATTTTTAGTGATACACCCATGGAGGCACTCGCCATATAATGTGCGTTATTCAAGTCAAAAAGACTGATGTTTAAGAAGGGTGCCAGAATGTGTTCATACTGATGAAAGCAGTCTCTTCCTGTACTAAATACTGGAAGGCCATGTGCTTATTCCGATGTTCTTGCCATAGCTAATCAAACTTTCTTTGAAGTATTTTAAAGAGCCTGATTAATATTCTTTCCAAGTGATCTTCACTGTTAACAGATCTTTGCCCTTTTAAGACAAATTCCATTTTTTTTAATAGGAAGAAATAATCAGGAGCTGAGCCCGAAGAAAAATATGGGTGATGAAAAAAGCGATAGGCCTTTGGTGAATGAAACATAGGATGTGGCTATAATAATAAGATTAAATTTAATCATGTAAATTCATTGCTCTGAAGGCAGTTTTCAAAAAGCAAATATATAATACATGAACAACAAAAATTGCATGGAAGTGTGGCAGTATTGAGTTGTAGTCTCTTGAGGTGTCTACTTGACCTAACAGCAATTTTTTGTATGTCTGAATTCTCTTGGGTGTTTACAAGACTCAGTTTTTTATTTTGTAGTCACATGATGTATATATTTATAGTTCCAGTAGTACAGATTTAATAATAGGAAAGCAAATGTCCTAAAATTGACGCAAAGAAAAAAATCAGATTAGATAAGCATCTCTGGTTTAGAGAAAATTTTACTGTAAAGCTGTCTTTTTTGCGTGCATCACATATAATCCTTCACCTTTGAGGAGTAACTCAGAATGCGTGGGCACAATTCAAGGTTACTCTGAGGAGAAAATAATTTATGGAGTTCTCTTGGTAGCTTGATATAGGAGCAGCAAGTCTTTTTTTCTCATAGTACAGGGGGAAGGGTGGGGGAAAGAAAATGCTTTGAGCTACTTTAGTAGGACTTTGTTTTCATTATTGCTATTAGATTTAAAACTTCAAAGAGATATTTTATTGTTTTAAATTGTAATTGAAAGGCTCACATTTTTTGCTGGTTACTTCTGTGCTCAGATTTGGAAAATGGTGTTTGGTTTGCAAGTGACATGGCAGAGAGGAAAGCTCTGGTCTAGGAGTTGACGTATTAGGGCAAAGTTCTTTCTACATATGTTTGTTGTTGCTAGATTTGTGATGTTGAGCAAGTTACTCTGTCTCTCTAGGCCTCAGTATCCACATTGTTAAAATGAAAGGAATGAACTACAAGATACCTAAAAGTTCCACTTAGCTCTAACTTTCAGTGACTTGGCACTTTCTAAAATCACAAATAGGGTATTTTGTGGTTTTTATAGCACAGATACCCTAAGACACTGACTTACTTATTTGGCATCTGGCTTTCAAGAAAAGAACCAACTCAGGAATTCCACTTTGTTTCTCTTCAGTGTTTGCACTGGGAGAGGAAATGATCTAGTGAAGCACTCATACAATCATTATTCTTACAGCAAGGCAACTTAACAACCAGTTTGCCTGTTTCTTGGTTGACACACCTAGGAATTACCATCATTACATGCTTCATGTATTGTTTAATTGATGGAATGGTGCATTTTGCAATACTCCCTTTCTTTGGGTGGTTGTAAATGATAGAGCCATTATGGAAAATCAGCTCTCTTCTGTATGTATACATAATTGGCTTTGAATTCTCATGCAGATCAATCTGATTATAAACATTGTACGCTGGACTAGAACAATTCAGAACAAAGAGTAGTTCGTCATATTCATGATCATAAAGTTGAAAACTGTTTACATTTTCTGTTAGGTTTCAAAAATATTGTCTATAAAACCCTTTTAGCAATTTCTAATCTACTTTTCTAACTTCTCATCCAGGGCCCTTTCATTCTATCACAAAACTACAAAAATAAAGAAAAATATTTGCTGAGAGTAACTTAATATAACTCCTCCAATTACCAGAAAGCCTTTGCAAATTCAGACACCATGGCACATAAATCTAACTGCTCCTATTTCTGGTTTAAATGTGTTTCAGGGACTGAACACTGAGTTGCCTGCATTGTGTTTCAATGTTCAGCTTCCCCAAAATGACTTTAGTGATTAAATGGTAAGCCTAGCTTTGTACATGCACCTTTTATTGAACACTTTAAAGACTCAGCACATTTAGGGGAAGGGCAATATTGCTTGCAAATCGAAGTAATAATTGGTAATGTGCACCACAATTTAAATTCAAGAGTAATGTGGTAGGAGGGGGTGTTTAACTGGAATCGACCTTGGAATAGAAAGTGCATGACAAAAAGGCTCTTCAGTAAGATATTCAGTACTTTTAATCTGCAAGCGGTACATGAAAATGGAATTTATGGTCCTAGAAGGCATCAAGGAAAGCTCATGCAGTTGGATTGAAGTTGTTCATGACCAGCCAGCCCTGGGGGAAATGGGAATACACCTTGGTATACTTAAAAGAAAGTGTCAAAACCCCTCAAATTTCAAGTAGTTTTTAGAGGAGTTTTCAAGCTTTGGAAGTTTTGGGTTAAGCAAGTTGTTTTTTATGTTTTAGAGTTACGGACTAAACTAGAGATAAGTGTATGTTGAACTCTGCATCTTCCAAAGATGGCTATGAGTAGATTTTGGGCAAGGAAAAGGAAAAATACAAAGAAGCAAAACAGAGCAGGGCTGGGAGAAAGACGGCAGGAGGGAAGAATGGTAAGTAAGAACTTAGCCAATATGAATTATTCAACTTCATAAACTTAGCAAATAGTTTGTGGGAACTATTTTTGTCTTTAATAAGTTTCTTTTATATTTCTTTATGAGACATTACTATTAAAAATGATATTATGATGAGCTCTGACTATTCTTGTTTCAGTCTAAGTCAGCAGATAAAGCTCCCTTTTTTTTTCCATTTATTTTCATTCCCAGGAAAGGAAGTCCCCTTCTAGTTGACAGGAATCGATGGTTAGTTTTCCTCTTCTAAAATGGGATCCTCCTGGCAAATGCCGCAGAGAGCTGCAGGGCAAGTGGGCTTCAGCATCATTCAAGTTACCAAATGCAGGATCCACTGGCTTCAGTGGTTTAGAATTCTTGCACTTGCTCCTTCCTGAAGCTGTGCACTTGGATAAAAAATGAAGGATGGCCCACCCAAATGGGAATGGACCATTCTTTCATTAGGTATATAGCTCAAAATTCGCATTCAGTTAGATACAGTTTTTGTGAAGGAAAGTGTATCAGTCTTTTGCTGGGTTGTGCTGCAATAACAAATGACTCTCAAATCTCAGTGCCTTACAAGAGGAACAGCTATTCTTTTCCCATCTTACATGTTGGCTGTAGGTCACTTGTGGCTCTGTCCCTCATCCTTCTCACTTTGGGATGTGGGTTGTTAGAAGAGCTCCATCTGCGGGTCTGATCAGCCTTGTGTCAGGGGGAAAAGAGAGAAGCAGTGGACTCTTAACAGTGGCTCTCAAAGCTTCTGGGCATGTCACTTCCACTCCAAGTCATTTGCCAAAGGAAATCAAATGGCCAAGTCTGATAAGAATGTGAAAGCATCCCTCATGGAAAGACTCTGAATATTTGGAAAAATAATGCAATCTACCAAAAAAAAAAAAAAAAAAAAGTATGAGACATG